>NW_026929842.1:0-10919 GCF_032062105.1 Saccostrea cuccullata
CCGTGCAACATTCCGCTAACTCATACATGTCAATGAGATTAATTGTTTTTTTAAAACATGTTAAAAGATCAATAAAATAAATGGTTCTAATAGTATTTATAATACCGACATCAGGTGAAAAAAAAGACATCATGAACATGTGATAACTATCACAGGCACCTGACGTTACTTATTTTTTTTAAAATGGAATTATATACCCCTACCTATAATAAACACAAGGTAAGGGCTATATTTTTTTATTAAAAGAAAAATAAGTAAAGTTGGCCTGTGATATCAAATTGATAACTCTTTCGCTTTAGGTCTATGATACAAGCGATTAGAGCTTCCTCGTCTGACGTCATAGTAAAGGGAAGTAACTTGGAGTGCGCGAATTTTTGAAATCGTGTATATGTTATTTTTCTGTTTACTAGCTCACCTGAGCCGAAGGCTCAAGTGAGCTTTTTTAATAAAATTTTGTTGTTGTCTCGTTGTCGTTGTTGTTGTTGTCGTTGTAGTCGTAAACTTTTCACATTTTCATCTTCTTCTCAAGGACCACTGGCACTTCAACCAAACTTGGTACAAAGTATCCTTGGGTAAAGGGGAATCAAGTTTGTTCAAATGAAGGGCCACGCCACTTTAAGGGGAGATAATTATGAATTTGTGAAAAATTAATGGCATTTTTAAAAAATCTTCTTCTCCAGAACCGCTGGGCCAGGAAAGATTAAACTCATGTTGAAGCATCTTCAGGTAGTGTAGATTCAAGTTTGTTCAAATCATGACCCCCGGGGCAAGGGTGGGGCCAAAATGGCCGACCCAAGTTTTACATAGGAACATATAGGAAAAATCTTTAAAAATCTTCTTCTCCAGTACCACTGGGCCAGGAAAGATGAAACTCATGTGGAATCATCCTCAGGTAGTGTGGATTCAGTTTGTTCAAATCATGCCCCCCGCAAGGAAGGGGCCAAAATGGCCGACCCTTGTTTTACATAGGAATATATAGGGAAAATCTTTAAAAATCTTCTTCTCCAGTACCACTGGGCCAGGAAAGATGAAACTCGTGTGGAATCATCCTCAGGTAGTGTGGATTCAAGTTTGTTCAAATCATGACCCCCGGGGCAAGGAAGGGGCCAAAATGGCCAACCCTTGTTTTACATAGGAATATATAGGAAAAATCTTGAAAAATCTTCTTCTCCAGAACCACTGGCCCAGGAAAGATGAAACTCATGTGGAATCATCCTCAGGTAGTGTAGATTCAAGTTTGTTAAATCATGACCCCCGGGGCAAGGAAGGGGCCAAAATGGCCAACCCTTGTTTTACATAGGAATATATAGGAAAAATCTTTAAAAATCTTCTTCTTGAGAACCACTGGGCCAGGAAAGATGAAACTCATGTGGAATCATCCTCAGGTAGTGTAGATTCAAGTTTGTTCAAATCATGACCCCTCGGGGTTAGGGTGGGGCCAAAATGGCCGACCCAAGTTTTATAAAGGAATATATAGGAAAAATCTTGAAAAATCTTCTTCTCCAGTACCACTGGGCCAGGAAAGATGAAACTCATGTGGAATCATCCTCAGGTATTGTGGATTCAAGTTTGTTCAAATCATGCCCCCCGGGGGCAAGGAAGGGGCCAAAATGGCCAACCCTTGTTTTACATAGGAATATATAGGAAAAATCTTTAAAAATCTTCTTCTCCAGTACCACTTGGCCAGGAAAGATGAAACTCATGTGGAATCATCCTCATGTAGTGTGGATTCAAGTTTGTTCAAATCATGACCCCCGGGGCAAGGAAGGGGCCAAAATGCCAACCCTTGTTTTACATAGGAACATATAGGAAAAATCTTTAAAAATCTTCTTCTCCAGTACTACTGGGCCAGGAAAGATGAAACTCACGTGGAATCATCCTCAGGTAGTGTGGATTCAAGTTTGTTCAAATATACCCCCGGGGCAAGGAAGGGGCCAAAATGGCCGACCCTTGTTTTACATAGGAATATACAGTACCGACCAGACCCAACCTGACACAAAGCAGTCCCAGAGCAGTCCCGGGGACTGCTTCCTGGGACTGCTAAAGCAGTCCCACAGCGGTCCCAGAGCAGTCCCACAGCGGTCCCAGAGCAGTCCCACAGCAGTCCCAGAGCGGTCCCAGCAGTCCCAGCGATCCCAGAGAGCAGTCCCAGAAAGCAGTCCCAGCAGTCCGAGTGGGCGGGGTGTATTAATTTAATGGGCGGAGCTAACTCAGAAATGAGATTTCCAATAAACAATGGAACTATAAAAGGCAGTAGAAATTGATTCTGGGTAGTATGCCAGGAATCCTTACATGTACAAGAAGGTCATTTATGAACAGAACATGTACGCGCATAAAAATTGAAATAATTATTAATAATATTTATTGGGGGAAAGAAGGCTTTCGCACTTACATGTACATATATGTATTACACTGAACATGAATATTTAATCATAATTCTTGGGTATATTAATAACTCTTTTGTGATTGATACTGGTTCCATATTTATTTTTTATACAGAAAATTAAACGTAAATTAAATATTTTCCACCAGAAGAAGCTTTAGATCTAAATAGATCTTATCATTATATGGCCATTTTAGACTATCGGGATACTCTAAAGTTAGAGTTAGAGTTCTCTTAAGTATTGGGGCTTGTAAAAATTCTTTGTTAATTTTGCCAAGTATTATTTTTCAGTCATGATTTTTTTACTGACCTTTAATAATTTAATTATCGTTAATGCCTAGTTCTATAAAACTCAGTTTTAAGTGTTTTATTTGTAAATGTTAGAGTGTACATCTGTAAATCACCAGAATGGAAGCTTCAGATTATGTTCAAAATTAATTAATCCCGGAAGAAATTTAAACACATTTCGTTTATCACTTTTTTCGCATTAAATAAATTGAAATTAGGGTCATTGTTTACCAGCATGTTCAATGATGTGTAACACTCCCTAACAAAAAAATACTATAGTAAACTATAGTTAACTATAGTTTACTATAGTAAATCAAAGTTCCAAAGTTTTCACCATAGTAAATCAAAGTTCCAAAGTTTTCACCATAGTTAATCAAAGTTCCAAAGTTTTTACCATAGTAAATCAAAGTTCCAAAGTTTTCGCCACAGTAAATCAAAGTTCGAAAGTTTTTACTATAGTAAATCAAAGTTCCAAAGTTTTCACCATAGTAAATCAAAGTTCCAAAGTTTTCGCCATAGTAAATCAAAGTTCCAAAGTTTTTACTATAGTAAATCAAAGTTCCAAAGTTTTCACCATAGTAAATCAAAGTTCCAAAGTTTTCGCCATAGTAAATCAAAGTTCCAAAGTTTTCGCCATAGTAAATCAAGTTGCAAAGTTTTCGCCATAGTTAATCAAAGTTCCAAAGTTTTTACGATAGTTAAACAACGTTCAAAAGTTTTTACTATAGTAAATCAAAGTTCCAATGTTTTTTTGTAATTACTTTAACAACTTGAATATTTTAATTATTTACAATTATTTATAATTAAAATTAAAAATATTTAAATAAATACTGCTCATTTATCTATGAAAGAGACTATTTTTACATTAAAACAATTTCTTGTACTTTGTTCTATTTGGGGGACGATTTGGGTTATTGAAAAAAAACATTCTGAAGTTTTAATGAATCTTAAACTTGAAATTTATATAATGTACAGAATGGGAAGCAAAACCATAATCTTAAGGGTTCATAGTGCTTAATCAAAGTTCCAAAGTTGTTACTATAGTAAATCAAAGTTCCAAAGTTTTCACCATAGTAAATCAAAGTTTCAAAGTTGTCACCATAGTCAATCAAAGTTCCAAAGTTTTCACCATAGTAAATCATAGTTCCAAAGTTTTTACCATAGTAAATCAAAGTTCCAAAGTTTTCGCCATAGTAAATCAAAGTTCCAAAGTCTTCACCATAGTAAATCAAAGTTCCAAAGTTTTCACCATAGTAAATCAAAGTTCCAAAGTTAAAACTTTGGTACTATAGTTAACTATAGTAAACTATAGTTAACTATAGTTTACTATAGTATTTTTTTGTTAGGGCTGATACAAATACCCAAATAACAGTATCGATTTTTCTGCCCAAAGGCGATTGAAACGATGGGTGTTGATACCATCTTATAAACATTAATCGGCCAGGTAAACAGTAGCAAAACAAAAAAGAAATAAATCACAATTCCTGGTATTTCCATTTTTTTTAAAATAAATATTATAGATGTATCTTTTAATAACTTTTTTATTAATTAAAAGCTACCGGTAATTCATCAATTCCCTAATGCAATGATTATTCACATAGTTTTTGTTACGGGAGAATAGAAGCATAAGTTTATTTCATGGTCATTTAATAAATTGTTGGGTTTTATTTGAGGGTTACATTGAATAGTCTTTTTTTAGCGTGGTCATTATAAAATGTGTAGCATTTTAAATAAAAAACATTTATATCTAACTGTAATGATTATTTTTAATTAGTACCAATGCAAATTTTGAGTACATATTCAAATTTAACATTAAATAATTAAAAAAGGCCCACATGTAGCTATTTTTTTCTCATAAACTTGTAGTTTATTTTTAAATATAAAAATTTTATCATGAACTCCTTATTTATCAACTTTATTTTTTTTTATTTATTCTAAATTCACATTCATTTGTGTAAATATACAGTCCCTGAAAATATCAATTAACTATAATAATCTCTACTTATTAAAAGAATGTAAGAAATCCTTGGTTATTAAACAGTTGAAACTCCTCTCTGCTGCAAGTAAACAAAACAACTGGGAGCCTACAAATTCAGAATACACAAGGGGGAGGAGCTATCACGTCACTCAGAACCTTTTTCACACATGAGTGAACAAAGCAGTCCCAGAAAGCAGTCCCAGGGGCAGCTGGGACTGCTGGGACTGCTGGGACTGCTTTTTATAGCAGTCCCAGAGCAGTCCCATAGCAGTTCCAGAGCAGTCCCAGAGCGGTCCCCGAGCAGTCCCAGAGCGGTCCCAGAGCAGTCCCAGAGCGGTCCCAAAGCGGGCCCGGGGACTGCTTTCTGGGACTGCTTTGGTGTCAGGTTGGGTCTGGTCGGTACTGTATAGGAAAAATCTTGAAAAATCTTCTTTTCCAGTACCACTGGGCCAGGAAAGATGAAACTTATGTGGAATCATCCTCAGGTAGTGTGGATTCAAGTTTGTTCAAATCATGACCCCCGGGGCAAGGAAGGGGCCAAAATGGCCGACCTTTGCTTTACATAGGAATATATAGGAAAAATCTTGAAAAATCTTCTTCTCCAGTACCACTTGGCCAGGAAAGATGAAACTCATGTGGAATCATCCTCAGGTAGTGTGGATTCAAGTTTGTTCAAATCATGACCCCCGGGGCAAGGAAGGGGCCAAAATGGCCACCCTTGTTTTACTTGAATATATAGGAAAAATCTTTAAAAATCTTCTTCTTGAGAACCACTGGGCCAGGAAAGATGAAACTCATGTGGAATCATCCTCAGGTAGTGTAGATTCAAGTTTGTTCAAATCATGACCCCTCGGGGTTAGGGTGGGGCCAAAATGGCCAAACCCCAAATTTTAAAAAGGAATATATAGGAAAAATCTTTAAAAATCTTCTTCTCCAGAACCAGTGGGCCAGGAAAGATGAAACTCATGTGGAATCATCCTCAGGTAGTGTAGATTCAAGTTTGTTCAAATCATGACCCCCGGGGCAAGGGTGGGGCCAAAATTTCCACCCAAGTTTTACATACAGGAATATATAGGAAAAATCTTGAAAAATCTTCTTCTCCAGAACCACTAGGCCAGGAAAAACTCATGTGGAATCATCCTCAGGTAGTGTAGATTCAAGTTGCTTCAAATCATGACCCCTGGGGCAAGGATGGGGCCAAAATGGCCCAAACCCCTTTTTTTACATAGGAATATATAAGAAAAATCTTTAAAAATCTTCTTCTTGAGAACCACTGTGCCAGGAAAATAAACTCATGTGGAATCATCCTCAGGTAGTGTAGATTCAAGTTTGTTCAAATCATGACCCCTGGGGCAAGGGCGGGGCCAAAAGGCCGACCCTTGATTTACATAGGAATTTATAGGAAAAATCTTTAAAAAACTTCTTCTGAGAACCACTGGGCCAGGAAAGATGAAACTCATGTGGAATTATCCTCAGGTAGTGTAGATTCAAGTTTGTTCAAATCATGACCCCCGGGGAAAGGGGGGGGCCAAAATTTCCAAAGTTTTACATACTAGGAATATATAGGAAAAATCTTCTTCTCCGAACCAGAGGGCCCGGAAAAATGAAACTCATGTGGAATCATCCTCAGGTTGTGTAGATTCAAGTTTGTTCAAAACATGACCCCTGGGGCAAAGGGTGGGGGAAAATGGTGATTGTTTCATAGAAATATATATAGGAAAAATCTTTAAAAATCTTATTCTCCAGAACCACTGTGCTAGGAAAGATGAAACTCATGTGGAATCATCCTCATGTAGTGTAGATTCAAGTTTGTTCAAATATACCCCCGGGGCAGGAAGGGGCCAAAATGGCCGACCCTTGTTATACATAGGTATATAATGGAAATATATTTAAAAATCTTCTTCTCCAGAACCACTGGGCCAGGAAAGATGAACCTCATGTGGAGTCATCCTCAGGTAGTGTAGATTCAGTTTGTTCAAATCATGACCCCCGGGGCAAGGGTGGGTCCACAAAATGGCCGACCCTTGTTTACATAAGTAATATATATAGGAAAAATCTTTAAAAATCTTCTTCTCCAGAACCACTGGGCCAGGAAAGATGAAACTCATGTGGAATCATCCTCAGGTAGTGTAGATTCAAGTTTGTTCAAGTCATGACCCCCTGGGGGCTAGGGTGGGGCCAAGATGGCCAACCCAAGTTTTACATAGGGATATATAGGGAAACCTTTTAAAATCTTCTTTTCAAGTCTTCAAAGTTAATCATCAGTGATACATGTTTTTATATGGAATCATCCTCAGGTAGTGTAGATTGAAATTTGTTCAAATGATTAATGCTGGAGGGGGGGGGGGGGGGGGGGGGATAAATAATTCAAGCCCGATGTGCTCAGGTGAGTGCTGTGGCCCCTTGGCCTCTTGTTTAATATTGATTTAAATTTGCTTAGAAGTGTTTAACAAATTTGTTTGTGCATTACTAATAAGAGCCCTAGGATTTGTGGCAAATCATCAGACAAAAAATGTAAATATAAAAAATTTAAATGAATTTGGTTTTTGAAAATTCTTAAGGTACATGTACATGAATACAATGGTTCATGCTGGCAAGTTAATCATATTAAAATGCACAATGCTCTGAAATATGCTGAAGTGAAGCATAGTAATTTATGTCCTCATACTGACTTTTCAAAAATGAAATTTATTTATCAAATATTATCATGTAAGCTTTGTCCTATTAGCTTCAAATTTGGTATGTTGATGAATAGACAAGATCCCAAACTGCTAATTGTTGTTTCATATTATATATACTCAAAGAAAAAAGAAACGCAGGGTAGCATGCATGACTGAAAATGATGAACAATTGTTAGAGAGAAATTTAGTTACTATCCACCGAAATCAGTGTTCAGAATTACTCAACCGTAAAATGTATCCCTTACCAAAATATAGACCTTCTGGCAACATCTTGTGGCTTTATTGCCAACATCGGCATAATATTTGGCAATACATTGCCGCAATATTGCGGCTATATCGATTTTCGTATGTAAAGTAGTTTTGCGGCAATATTGCTAGAAACGGGTTGCGGCAATATTGCTGCAAATCATGACATAAATATTGATTCTTCGGCAACATCTTCCGGCAATATTATTGCCGCAATATTGCGGCTATATCGTTTTTGACGTTAATTAACTTTGCGGCAATATTGCCAGAAAGGGGTTGCGGCAATATTGCTGCAAATCATGACCAAAATATTTTTCTTCTGGCAACATCTTCCGGCATTATTGCCGCAATATTGTTAGATATAAATTGGTATTTAATAGAAATAATGATTCTATCAATCTAACAATTAACAAACTGTGCTGAAGGAATATAACAAACAGGAGCAAGCCACAGGGTCAATAAGAAATAGCCACTTCTGCTATTCTTTGAACAGATAGAAAATTATGTTGATCATCAGAATGAAAATCAAGATATGTTTGTGAAACACTATGCGCCTGGTGGTAATAAAGTTTGAAAAAGCTATTTATAGCATATGGGTTATAGTCAAGGTGACTTAGGTCACAAGGTCATTGATCTTGGTGTCATTTGCATGCAAGCAACTTAATTAGTGGAGTATGCATACTAAATATGAAGTCTGTATCTCATAGTTCAAAATTTATGAGACAGGATCAAAATGGCTATTTTTAGCATATGGGTCACAATAAAGGTCAAATTGTCATTAACCATGGTGTTACTTGAAAAAGAGTTTAATTAGTGAAGGGTGCATACCAAATATGAATTCTCATCTTTTATGACTCAAAAGTTATGTTGACGTTTCAAAAAATCTATTTTAAGTATATGGTCACAGTCAAGGTCCCCATGGTCATTGACCTTGGTGTTATTTGAAAGAACTTAATTAATGCGAAGGGTGCAGAGTACTAATACAAGTTCTCTATCTTTATGACTCTAAGATTTATTTCCAAGTGTCAAAAAATCTATTTTAAGGATATGGGTCATAACCAAGGTCTCAAGGTCATTGACCTTCAGGTGTTTTTTGAAAAAGCTTAATTAGTGAATTATGCACACTAAATATAAAGTCTCTATATTTCATTAATTTTAAGTTATGATGAATATTCGAAAAAGCTAATTCAAGCATATAGGTCACAGTCAAGGTCACAAGGTCATTGACCTTGATGTCATTTGAAAGAACTTAATTAGTGGAGTAGACATACCAAATATGAAATCTTTATCTCTCATTGGTTCAAAAGTAATGGTGAAGGTTAAAGTTTACAAACAAAAAGACAGGACAAAAACAATATGTACCCCCGATCTATCGACACGCAGAAAAAATGTTTATAGAAAAAGTATGTTAATACGCCCACTGTGAAAATTTCCAGCAACTCTGCATTAATTTTCAAATATTTACATGCTTTAATTCATCTTTTCCTGCTACTCTAGGATATATAGACATACAAGTCTAGTATGCATGCATCTTACACAAGCACTAATTTGAAACACATTAGCAATTTTTCCAATTTTATCTCCATTGAATCATTCATCTCAAAAGAATATTCATTTGGTTTTGACTCACCAAAGTCTGATGATATGGAAACAGAGTACACATTCCTATAATTCTGCTTGGAATTTTTTTTCTAGTCATTCACACTATGCAGTCTTACTGCTCATCTTGACTAATCCCACTGTACACAATTAACTACTCTAATTAACTGAATACAAGTCAGTAATGAAGCAAAACCTGCTTGCCTTTGACTTCCTTTTTTTAAAAAAAAGGAAGTAAATGACTGAGCATGCTCAACAAATGGCTCATGGGGGAATCCTAGATGTTGCCAGAAAGTTTTTTTTGGCAGTATTGCCAGAATGTCACCAGAAGTTGTTGCAGCTAGCATGATATTTCATTTTTTCTGGGAATTCCAGAATGTCACCAGAAATTTGTTGCCGCTAGCGGTGATATTTCACTAACCCAAAAAGCTTGTTTCTGGTGACAAAAAATGTTGCTGCAAGTTGCCGCAATATAGCGGCAATATTGCTGCAATAATTTTACTTTGGTAAGGGATCTCACATCTTTTAAGCCACTCCTTTAATTAAATTTCTATCCCCCCGCAGGGCTTTGATTACTGGTCATTTTTTTCTCACCTGAGCCGAAAGGCTAAGTGAGCTTTTCTGATCACATTGTGTCCGTCGCCTCCGTCCTCCTCCTGTCTTTTCACGTTTTCATTTTCTCAAGAACCACGGGGAATTTTACCAAACTTTGGGACAAAGCATCCTTGGGTGAAGGGAAATTTAAAATTTTTAAAATGAAGGGGCATATCCCCTCGCAAGGGGAGATAATCAAGAAAAAACAAAAATAGGGTGGGGTCATTAAAAAATCTTCTTCTCAAGAACCACTGTGTCTGAAAAACTGAAACTTATGTGGAAGCATTCTGGTATAATGTAGATTCTAAATTGTCCAAATAATGAGCCCCGGGGGAAGGGCGGGGCCACAATGGGGAATCAAAGTTTTAAATAGAAATATATAGGAAAAATCTTTGAAAATCTTCTTCTCAAGAACCACAGGGACAGAAAAGCTGAAACTTATGTGGAAGATCCCGGGTAGTGTAGATTCTAAATTGTTCAAATCATAACCCCCGGGGATTGGGGGACGGGGAATCAAAGTTTTTCATAGAAATATATAGAAAAAACTTTGAAAATCTTCTTCTCAAAACCACTGTGCCTAAAAACTGAAACTTATGTGGAAACATCCTGGGGTAGTGTAGATTCTAAATTGTTCAAATCAAGACACCCGGGGATTGGGGGGGGCCACAAGGGGGAATAAAGTTTTACATAGAAATATATAGGAAAAATCTTTGAAAAACTTCTTCTCAAGAACCACTGTGCCAGAAAAGCTGAAACTTATGTGGAAGCATCCTGGGGTAGTGTAGATTCAAATTTTACCATGACCCCCAGGGGTTGGGCGGGGGCCCCAATGGGGAATCAAAGTTTTACATAGAAATATATAGGAAACATCTTTCAAAATCTTCTTCTCAAAACCACTGTGCCAGAAAAGCTAAACTTATATGGAAGATCCCGGGGGGAGTGAGATTAAAATTGTTCAAATCTTAACCCCCGGGGATTGGGGGGGGCCACAATGGGGAATCAAATTTTTACAAATAAATATAAAGGAAATATATTAAAAAATTTTCTTCTCAAGAACCACTGTGTCTGAAAAGCTGAAACTTATGTGGAAAAATCCCGGGGGGAGTGTAGATTCTAAATTGTTCAAAAATAACCCCCGGGGGTTGGGCGG
>NW_026929843.1:0-109698 GCF_032062105.1 Saccostrea cuccullata
ACGTCATGTACGCCTTTGTTACGGAGTGTCAGGTGGAGGACAGTATCTTTTTTTTCCTGACCACGGCGTCACGTGACTATATCAGAATACTGCCGGTCCTGGTATTATGAAGGAGGGGGGAGAAAGATTCTGTATGTACCGTACAGTCCAGAGGAGATGTACGACCTCTTCATCAAACTACAGCTGGACATCATCACACACTGTACTGGTCGGACAGGAGGATTCGTGACAGGATCAGTAACTTGTGAGTATTTATAACTTTTAATAAAGTTTTCCCCCTAGAAACTAGTTTCAAAAATCGCCATATAAATAACTTATTATTGATCATCAGAATTTTCAGGAATTTAAATACATAATTATTCAATATTTTTTGGTATTATTTCATTTGTATTACAGTAACTTATTTAGTATTGGATTTTTATGAAGAGACTTACTTTTAAATGACGGCTGACTTTTACATTTTAAAGGGGCCAACTCCAAACTAAAAAAAATATAGAATATGAATTTTCTTTATAAAACACATCCAAAATACAAGTATTTAATTAGTATTTCTGTTTTTTTTTGCTGGGATCTGTAAAGTTCTAAGGTAAATACTACAGTACTTAATATCAATTTTTGTAATTATCAAAATTTTGGGCCAGCAAAAAAACTTTTGATTTTTTTATAATAATTTTAAACAGCTATGTCATTAATTGTAAAATCTAAAGTGGGTTTATGAAATAGACCCTTGGTTGCCATAGAAACGGGGTGCAAAATTTCAATTTCGTTAATTTTAAAAACGTGTACTTATCAAGAAAAACTGTGTCCAGAAATGAAAAGGGATAACTTAATATGTTTTCATTATTTAAATTTAATCTAAAATTTAAAAGAAATATATCTGTATTTTTAATTTAATCTTCAATGGAAAATGGCCTTTTTAAATTTTTAACATATCAGATATGTGATTGGTTTAGTGGAGTTTTTGCAGGCTTAAAACAAAAAAGGACAAAAAATTTAGTAGTAATTAATTATGAAAGGCTGATATTTGATTATATCAAAATATGTAAAATATTGGTGGGAGACTCAAAGATGTAAAAGGAATTCAAAGGTAAAGATGACTTTTTTCTACATTTTGAAGCATTTTTTGCTTCCTAATTACTTCCCTTGAACTACTCTTAACGTTTGGAGGTACTATGTGTATAGTAAACAGCAATGAACATTTTCTGGCGAAAGATCTCATCAAATTTTACAGTCTGGAAGAAGAAAAGAAGGCTAGACATCCTAAACAATAAACAGAAGGTAAATTTATGTATATACTGAGCATTACAAAAATATCAAGATTAACAAATGCATATTTTCTTAATTTAATTTGCCTTAAAATACACAGTTGTTTTACCGGTAGTGGTCGGGTCCTTATCAAATCAAGTGAACTATACCTTTTGACAGTTTGACTTTCTGAACAATGAATTAATTATTTTTAAATAAAAATAAATTTAAAAAGCATATAAACATCACAAGTTTGCTGATATAGCTGATCCCCCCCCCCCCCCGCGAAATATAAATGTCTATATAGCAGTGTATAGAGATTGTAGAATCTGTCCCATTCAGTAGGTTTACTTTTTATGATGTGCTGAAAGAGACTTTTAAGTGAACATTATTTATCTTTATAATAAAATTTACTTCTGTCAGTTTTCATTCATTGGTTATCCTATTATTTCAATTCTTTATTGGCATTAGGCAATATTTTACAGAATTGTGTTGTTAAAATATTTAACTACTTTTGGTAGCTTTAAATACCTACGTAGCTATTAATACCTACGTAGGTAGAAATAGTCTTTGGACTGGACCTTTTAAAGACAATAAAGAAAAAGTAAGACCAGTAAACCAAAAAACCAAAAAGGTATGACTAATTTCAAGTGCATTCTGCAAGAAAGTGGACAGCCTAGATTTTGTTCTTTTCAAAAACCCATTTTAAAAATGAAAGTAAATTTAGGCAGATGATACAAACAAAAAATGGATACCGGATTGGTATATATTTTTTGGCATAATTTAATTGCAAATTAATGATGCTATTAATAAATTTCTAGAATATTAATAAATTGTAAACCTTCTGTGATGTTCAAAAGTCTGCCCTCTTGAAACTATCCTTATTAGTCTATACAACTATTTTTTACTTAAAATTCCTTTTTTATGCAAATATGATTTAAAAATAAAAAAGACTTGAAGATAATTTTTAATTTTACTGATTTAAACATGACCTCAGTTGTTATTTTCAAATTCTTTGACAAAAGTTTTTTTTGTCCCGTGGGTATCATCTGTCCTTAAATTGTTAAAAAATATTTTAGTTTTATATCTAAATTTAAATCTTGCTTTTTTTTTTTTTTTAAACAAAATTTAATACCTGTCCAGTAACAGAAGAATTATGATACTAGAAAAAAGAAAACAATTTTTAAAGGATTACATACACATTTAATTAGCTTGAAATCAGTGTATATTGGAAAGTGCAGGAATTATTTACTATTGCAGGTTGAGAAGGGATGCCATATTTTAGGTTTGAAACCAGGCAAGTAAAGCTGAATTCCAACCTACTACAACATACTTGTACCCACTGTCTTCAAGATATCAGTGTTTGAGATGTAAAAGTTCAAATATAATAGGAACATGTTTACATTATTATGTGAAGGCATTCAAATCTTATGCTGTTAACAATATGTTTTAGAACTTATCATGCTTTATCCTGTACCCTTTCCAAAAAAAATCAACTCAGCATAATTCTCATTAACTAATTATCAGTGTTACTTGCGTATGTCAATGTAGGTCATTACTTGTACATGCCTGTCCAACAAAAACTCTAAAATTGAAAAATCAGAGAAAATTTTCAGAGCAGCAGAAACGTGAAATTTTACATAAATATGATGATATGTAAAATAGTTAAAAACATGTACTTAAATGTTGCATATATAAAAAATAAAAAAAACGAAAAATTCTCTTGTTTTCAGAATTTATATTTACACGTGAAAAAAAGAAAACGAGATTGAATAGTTCTGTGAGAGATGTTGGCAAACCTAGTAAAATGAAAGGAAGAACTTCCTTAAAATAACTTTGGGGGAGTGTTTATGGGGGGGGGGATTGTTTGTTAATTATATGCCAAACACTATGTTTAAAGTTTTCCATTGTTGGAATTTATGTTTAGATCCAAGATAACTTACCCAAGAGGATGTGATTTTTTTTATACCAATGAATTTTTCTAAGTTTAAAGCCGTGTTTCATAAGTTTTATAAAAAAAATAAGAAGGGGGGGGGGAAATTTTTGATTTCATTCAAAGTATCTGTGGTTTGCAGTTGCCAATGAATTTAATAAATAATTATATAAAGTAACAAGTTGAAATGAGTAAAATATTATGAATGTCCTGCTTGTTTTAGTTTCATTTAATAATTTTTCAAGATTGACCAAATCTTGGAAAAAGTAAAAGCCACAAGGTTTTGCAATTATTTGACATAGCATTACAAAATGCATTATATTTTTGCAACATATAGAAAAGCAAAATTTTAAGTGAAAAAATTTAGTTCACATTTACATTTAACTCATTACACAGGTTTTATAAAAGAGTAAATAAGTCTAGTTTTGGGGAAAATTTTTACTTTAAACGCAGCCATTTTGGTTAAAAATGTGGTTTCCTGTCTCCATGGTAACAAATCTTGCATTCCTGTTTCCATAGTAATAGAGAATGGATAGGGGAAAAATTTTTTTTCATATTAGTTTCAATCTAAGGGGGAAATTTCAGGAAACTTGAAACAATCCCTGGTTAGTCTACTGTGATGTACTTCAAAATTGTCAATTTTACGGAAGGGGGGGGGGGGGGGGGCATTTTGTGCAGGTGTTCACAGTTCTCCTATCTAAAACATAGGAAATGGGATGTGAATATTTTTACATGACACTTCTCCTAGATATGGACTAATTTTTCTGTAAATGACATCAAAACAGGTAGAAAGGAAATTTCTTTTCTATATGAACTTAATGTAATGTGCATATGTTCCTTGAAATAAGGGAAATTTTGCAGATTTTGGTTAATTTTTCATATTTAGCTTTTTAAAAAAAATGTTTAGGTGTCCCATAAATATTTTAATGTGTTAAAACTAACTTATGTACCATCTATACAATGCACTGTTTCAAAATCAGTGTGCAAAGTATTAAAAAATCGCTTTGAAAAGGGTCTAAAATGGAAATTTTCTCAATTTGGCAAAATGCCAAATCCCCAAAGCTAAGCGTTGTTAAGCCATTATGTAGAATTACAGTTTTTAAAAAATTATGTTGTTATACTAAAGAGAAATAATGGTAGTTTTGAAACAAAAGTAGATTTTCCCATTCTCTTGTTTCTTTTAAGCTCATTTTTATTCAGTAAAACCTATAAAATCACGTTTTTTGGTCAAATTTTAGGAAGAATTTACAGGGGAAACAATGATTAGTACCATGGCAACGAGACATTTTTTGAAATAAAAAAATATAAAACCATTAATGATGTGACAATGTGAGTACACACAAAAAGTTTCATTAAAATTGAAAATGTAGCGTGGCCAAGCATTATTGATATTGTTTGATTATTACAGAATTGATATTAAAACGCATACAAACATAAGGATAACTTTACATCGTAGATTTTAAATACGAGCTAGTTTGCTGAAATGCGCTTATGCGAGAATTTTCCAGGTCTAAGTTATTCGTGCATTTCTCAGCTTTACGTTCTCTTCATTTAACAAAATTACATAAAAAATTCATTTTCAATTATCAATAAATTCATTTGAATGAAAAATCAAAACTAGTGGTACATTGCATATTTCTTATTCTGAATCACTGACCCCGAGAGCTCTCAAGAGCTTCGGACCTTTTGATTATACGCCTCCTAGTTCGACCGAATTAGCTCCATAGTTGGTCTTTTTTTTCCTTTCCTCTCTGGTCTACATTCCTCAGATGAAGAGGTAAGGGTCATCTTAATGATGCTCAACAGTATTCCCGTCTTCCTGAAATAGGTGGACCAGAACTACCTTTTCTAGACGAGTGTATTTTACTTGGGGATAAAATATATCCTAACCATCACCCCGTTGTTACCGCATTGACAGAACAACAAATAGATAGAAGGACCATTTTTGAAAGAAAAAGGTGTCGAAAAGTAAATCGAATCATTTCAACACATACACTTTAAAAAATGCGCTTAGAAAATAAACACTTCCATTACGTGTTTTGACCTTAACATGTATAAGATTGTGTTAAACGGCTAAACACTTAGGTCTAAACGTGTGTTAGATTGTGTTTAACGGCTAAACACTTATGTCTAAACATGTGTTATATCTACATGATGTTAAGATTTCACACATGTTTAGATATAAGTGTTTAGAAATCCGAACACTTTTCTGTGAAGTGCAGAGTTATCTTCCCGGAAATGACGCATATATATTCGAATGATAAATAGAGCGGTTATCGAAACAAAGGAAATCCAAATATTAGCTAAAGAAGATGGATTAAAAGAAGTGAATGCTAATCAAAGTGATAACCATGAAGAGATTGTGAAATGCATTTAAACTGCAACATTACTGCGATAAAAGGTATGTTAACTATTATTTTTATTTTACATAAATTGACCATGATGGGCAACGTAAACAGGCATGCGTTTGCACATGTAGCTGTAGATCAAGATTACCTTCGGTATATTTTGTATTCCTGAAATCTAGAAAGGAGTACATTATATGGAATATCAATAAAATCTATAACAATATCAATACTAAAGAGTGGTTATATAGACGAGGTTCAATAAAAGTAGCACAATAATAGCTATCAAACATGTAAAAAAAAAGTTCATACAAATCCAGCCATTGAAAAGCATATTTTGATAAAATTTGAATTTCTTTCTTGTAGGATATGGTCCACATCGAACATGAAAGTAATATACACGTATCAGAGAAACTGTTGTCATCTCCAAGTCCACAATGACATGCCAATTATGCCATCGTTCTTACATTTTTCAACACTTCTTACTTTCTAGGGGAAACTGAGTTTTGTGAAGCCTGCTGTTCGTTATAGCTTTGAACAACCTAAAAAAATTCTCAAATGATGACAGTTGATTACTTACTGACGGTCACCGATGAAAACAAATTATGCGTGTGTTGCTCAGTGAAAAATTGCTGGAAGTTAAACTTGATACAGACATAAGAAATAACTGCTTGCTAATCTGGTTAGAATTAAAACCAGCGTGTAAAATTTAATGTACATGTATATTTGATTTAAAATTCTTTATAAAAAATCCATGTTTGAATGTTCATTGAATAAAATTTAAAATGTAAACAATTGTTATTTTTTCAGTTTTCTTGCAGGAAGACAACGAAAACATCCAAGTGTTGAATTTGTAAACATGTATAACATAACATTTTTTGTAAAGTGTTTAAAGTCTAAACATGTAAGTGTCTAGGGTCTAAACACTTTCCGTTACACGTAATGAAATAAAATGTGTTTAAAATTTCAACGCATCAAAAAAAGTGTGACAATAAAGTGCTTAGGAAAGTGTCTATCATCTAAACACATTTTTTTAAAGTGTAGGTCTATTGTTGAACGATCTATTTGTAGATTAAAGAGTTATAAAATATTGAGTAGTGTTTGGAGGCAAAAAAAGAAGACAACTTCGCCAAATTGTATTTATTGTTGCATGGTTGGCTACTATAAAAGAGAAATTTAACATTATTCTTTAATTATTGCCGTAATGTACAAAAGGCTGTATAAAAAACTAACTACCGGTTGGAATACACTTTTTATTTTGATAAGATATTGAGCATTACGGGTTATCTAAAGGTTTTTGTAATACAATGTTTAAAACGATAACCCTAAAATGGTTAGTATTTATTGCACTAAATATACACCATACTTCAAATATGGTTTTTGTTCACTTGTTTGGATATATGCTATCCTGTGCAATTAAAGAATAAAACATTGAGATAAAGCAACAAAAAATAGTTCCTAAAGACAGAGGGTAATAATCCATCTTTTGTTTTCTTTTCTGATTTACTTTATAAGTGTGTAGCTATAGTGTGTGTTGAGATTCAATTTAAGTGTTTGGAGTCGGTCCCTTTGAATTGTAAAAGTCAGTCGTTGATTGTAAAAGTAAGTCTCTTCATAAAACTCCATTACAAACAATTATATATATTTTCAAGTAAAACCCTCACAACTACTTTACCCTTTTATATCTACATCAATACCCTAAATTATTTGATTAATGTCAGTAATAACAGACCAAATAATTGAACTGGAAATCAATTTGACCGCTGTCGCATAATATTTGGTCCGCATTGTTTAAAGCTCCGGCCGGACCTAATACGATAACATATTTGGTCCGCCTGGCTCTATAAGAAAAGGTCCGCCCTCGGCCTTTTAAACAAATTGTATGCACGTGGTTCATTCGATATTAATTAAAAACTATTCTTTTAAAATGAATTAAGGATATATAGTCGTATTAATAGGTAGTGTTTCCTCCAAGAAAATGTAAGAAGCAAAAAGTAAGAAATCGAAATGAATACATTTACATAAATAAAGGAATGTATAGATTTATTGATCGGGTTTCCTGTCGGGATGATGGGACATGCTTCTTTTGTCGTTTAAATTAATAAACTAATGTCAACATTATCATAAAAAATATTAAGAATACAATTGAACATACATTTACCTTCACCTCCTTGTTTACTGGCAGATTAATCAGTATTGAATGAACAGATAATGTTCTCAAGTCCAACACGAATCATTTAGTTACAGTTTCTTTCATATAAACATGATAAACATTTGACTAATCCACTCACAAAAACTAAAGTTCACATCTTTCAAAATATATTTCTTTATAGTATTAAGAAAAGAAATCTATCATTCTTTACGTTTAATATTGTTGTAAATAACTGGAGGGTCACTAGCTGTGACAGGGGCTTATTTTACGGTGTACTTCCCTACACCCCTAATTGTAAAAACAACATGCCTACGGACTGGGCAGTTGATTGTTTCGTTTGAGAAAACCTAAAGTACCATGTTTCTTACCTATTCAAAGGCTAAATTTTTATATCTACTAGATCTCTGCATTTCATTTTCTGAATTTAACATTGCATTTTCCGACAATTTTTGTAATTTTTTCGGAATCCGACAATTGTTTTTTTCATTTCCGACATTATCTACTAGTATTTCTTTTTCTTTTTTCACACTTTCGGATTTTTTAGGATACCTTTCCGGCAATTTAAGTTTAACATATATATATAAAAAAGATGGAAATTGAATTTTAACAGGGTATTGTATATATGCATTGTATAATATTATTTATTTCAAATCACGTTTTTTCTAATCATTACATACACTCTGTAATCAATATTAAGACGGGTTAATAAGTATGGAAACAGTGAAGTGAAACTTCACATTCACAATTCATGTACCTTTATCTGTTCCAGTGCAAAATCAAGTACGTTTCTTTGACAGCTAAGAGCAAAGCCTTTTATTTGAATAAATTATCTAAAATATTTTACCTTAATTAAGGATTTTTATAACGGATGTATGACTTCTTTTTTCATTGACGAAAAAAGTACTGAAATGAATTTGACAAATGTGAAAACTTTTAAAATGTAAAAACTTAAAAATGTCGGAAATGAAAAGGACAGAAAATTCCGGAAATGAAATACTACTACTAAATATTACTTCGGGACAAGGTAAATGTGCATTAATTGGCGAAATCAAACCAAATTAAGTCGATTAATTGCTGGATTTATAAATGCCTTTATTTTTTCATAATTAATATACATGTGGCTCATATAAAATCTCTGTGCACTACATTTATGATATATTATATATACTAATGTCTCTCAGTTTCAATGAAAATCCGAACATTTTATACCCCCTCCTTTTTTTTAATTATTACATGTGTATTTTTTTCAACTGTAAAAAAAGTTTAAAGTTTTAAAGTATACCGATATTGTACATATAAAGAGCTTGAGTTTAAAGACACAATTTCAGAAAATAATGAATGCACTTATGGGCCCTGGTAAAATGTGAAAAAATAAGCAAAGTTAGCAAAATTTTCATCTCAAATCATTAATTCATATCCAAACCAACGATTCAACAATTTTTTACCATGGAATTCACAAAAAATAAAGAACAAAACCATACAATGTGGTAGGGTCAGCCGACTTTTGTGATTTTCTATTAAATTACTAAATCGAGATGCAGTACAGAGGGCGGACCTTTTCTGATAACTGCGTTTTAAGGTCCGCCCTGTCTATTTTTCTAGTTTTCAACCTCCGAAAATAAACCCTGTCCAAAACTTCTCTTTATGACATGAATATATATGAAATACAAAGGGCGGACCTTTTCTGATAACTGTGTTTTAAGGTCCGCCCTGTCTCTTTCTCTAGTTTCTAAGCTATACGTAAATAAACCCTGTCCAGAAATTACCCTATAAAAATGAAGAATCTGAAATACAAAGGGCGGACCTTTTCTGATAACTGCGTTTTAAGGTCCGCCCTGTCTCTTTCTCTAGTTTTTAAGCTATACGAAAATAATCCCTGTCCAGAAATTACCCTATAAAACATGAAGGTATCTGAAATACAGAGGGCGGACCTTTTCTGATAACTGCGTTTTAAGGTCCGCCCTGTCCCTTTCTCTAAATTTTAAGCTACGAAAATAAACCATCTCCAAAAATTATTATTTTTTTGATAACATGAGGATATCTGAAATACAAAGGGCGGACCTTTTCTGATAACTGCGTTTTA
Organism: Saccostrea cuccullata; assembly: GCF_032062105.1. Lineage (NCBI taxonomy): Eukaryota > Metazoa > Mollusca > Bivalvia > Ostreida > Ostreidae > Saccostrea > Saccostrea cuccullata. The sequence goes on from NW_026929843.1 coordinate 9,759, forward strand.
AGGTCCACCCTGTCTCTTTCTTTAATTTCTAAGCTATACGAAGATAAATCCTGTCCAAAAATTTCCCTATAAAAAATGAAGATATCAGAAATACAAAGGGCGGACCTTTTCTGATAACTGCGTTTTAAGGTCCGCCTTGTCTCTTTCTCTAGTTTCTAAGCCATACGAAAATAAACTCTGTCCAGAAATCACCCTATAAAAAAATGAAGATATCTGAAATACGAAGGGAGGACCTTTTCTGATAACTGCGTTTTAAGGTCCGCCCTGTCTCCTTCTCTAGTTTTTAAGCTATACGAAAATAAACCCTGTCCAGAAATGTCCCTATAAAACATGAAGGTATCTGAAATACAAAGGTCGGGCCTTTTCTGATAACTGCGTTTTAAGGTCCGCCCTGTCTATTTTTCTAGTTTTCAACCTCCGAAAATAAACCCTGTCCAAAACTTCTCTTTATGACATGAATATATCTGAAATACAGAGGGCGGACCTTTTCTGATAACTGCGTTTTAAGGTCCGCCGCCTTGTCTCTTTCTCTAGTTTATAAGCTACGAAAATAAACCCTGTCCAGAAATTACCCTATAAAACAGGCGTGAGATAAATAATTATAAACAACTTTTCGCAGAAACCTTCAAGTCGGTTATAATATAACATAATTTTCGGTTATACTAGTAATAGAAAATAATTCATAGTTACTAACACTTAACAGTTCTTGACAAAGGACCAAGCTTCTTCACCAATCGTGGCTTCTTAACATCTTCACATTCGGAACTCTCTGGATTTCTTTATATAATATGCTGCATTGCCACGAAATTCTATTCTAAACCAGCTCATACAATGCGTCAATCTGCATCTTTGCCATATTATATAGAGTCTCCCCCCTCTGATGTTTCGGAGGTCCGTGTTTGCTCTGCTCTTATTTTGTATATTTGTTTAATGGACGTTGAGATTGAATACTGTTTTTTATTTCCATATCCTTCCTCTCCAGTAAAGGTCATTAATGTTCCGTTGCGCCAAAGCTCCAATAGGTCCACCCCCCCCCCCTCGTTTATTTACCTATATGTCTATAAAACTCACTTCACAAAACAATTATAACTTGATCACACTCCAGTCTCGGAAAAATTAAATATTCAGCAAAATAAATCAGTTGAACACGGACTTTCCTTTCTGTGTTTAAAAATTGCTACGGCGCTAGCTCACTTATCTTTTTTATAAGATAAACTTGTTTTATTTCCGACAATTACTCTTTTTTCCCGACATTTGATTTATCTTTTTTTATTTCCGGAATTTTTTATAGGTACCTCTCCGGCAATGTAATGTTTACCGGGTACATGGACGTAGAAAAGGAATTTTGAAAAAAAAATTATTAAACACCACAGTTTTAATATAAAAATCTGTATAATACATCTGTACATGAAGCACCAAGTCTATTTAACAGACTACAAATAATGAGCATGCAATTTTTTCCTCACATTTAATGTTCGATAAATCAAATGCCAAATACTGCCTTGAACTTATGTCTATAATTTTATTCTTTAAAATTTTCAATTACCGAAATTTAAATCAAAATTTGCGTTTTATATATAGATATCAGAGATTTAAAACAATGACCGATTCTTATCGATTCGGAATTTAAATATCAGACACAGTTTTAATTCAATTAGCTTGAATTTAACTAATAGGGGATATTTAAGTTCAATATCGGTGAAAATTTTAATTTAAATATAAATATCAACTCTCATGTAAATATACGCTTAATCTAGTATTTATAATTTTTAACTCAGATACGCCATATTTAGCTTTAAATTTTCAAATAAAGACTATATGATTATAATTAATATAAATGTCGCAGTTTTGAAGTGTACGCATGGATATTTTGTTCCTTAGCATGATTTATTAATTCAAGAAATTTAAATCTATTGATATGTAAAGCTAACACATGACCATAAGGTTCACCGACCATTCAATGACAGCGCCATCTGCCGCGGGCTCTACCTGTGGGTACCTGTCAGGTAAACAAATACGTCACACCCCCATTGTTTTATTAGCTATACACACCGACAGATTTCACACCTTTAATCGTATTCTAATTCACACAAAGCTAATTCTAGGGAAAACAAACACTTATTTATTTCAATAGTGGTCACTATTTATGTTTGTTATTGAAATGCACTTTCAACCACTATTGATTATTTCAATAGTGGTCGTATTTCAATAGTGGTTATTACCTATGTTTGAGTAGTGCCCGTATTTCAATTGTGTTTGAAACCTATGGTTACCATATTGTAATGCACTCTCACCCACTATTGAAATAATTATTTCAATAGTGGTCGTATTTCAATAGTGGTCACTATTTATGGTTGTTATTGAAATGCACTCTCAACCACTATTGATATCATTATTTCAATAGTGGTCGTATTACGATTAATATTGGTTATTACCTATGTTTGTTATTGAAATGCACTCTCAACCACTATTGATATAATTATTTCAATAGTGGTCGTATTTCAATAGTGGTAACTAACTATGTTTGCTATTGAAATGCACTCTCAACCACTATTGACATAATTATTTCAATCGTGGTCGTATTTCAATAGTGGTTACTAACGATGTTTCTTATTGAAATGCACTCCTAACCACTATTTATATAATTGTTTCAATAGTGGTCGTCATTTCAATAGTGGTTGCAACATTGCAATCTTGTTGTGTATTAATGAGAAATATTAAAACTTTTATCCAGAAAAATAATTTTATTCAGAATAGAAAAGTTAGAAACAAACTCCTTCTGGATTTTCTGGATTATAGTATTCAATGACATATTTTTCATTTTTACACAATGAAATTGCTACTTTTCCAAAGGATTAAGAATAGAATTCATTTGTGAAAGAGCAAGGATGTGTTTATCAAACCCGCCAAAAAATTTGAAATTTTAATATCTTTTATATGAAATAAGATTTTTAATTAATGTTTGTGTGAAATGCTATTAAAATATATAAGTCGTCATATTATAGAGAAAACAATAACTTCAAATCTGTGTCAATTACCTTTAAAATATGTACAAAATAATAAAATGCAAATTACTTTTTAATGAATATTCACAAACATTTTCATTTATTATAATAATTTAGTATTATTACATTAAACCCATGAATACATCTTAAATATTAACGAGATCTTCTATGACTTCGAAATACACATTTATAATACCTGTCAACTTATCAACAATACATTAACAAATATACTTTTATGACTTCGAACTTTGCAATAATAATAATGTCCAATAATAATAATGTCAACGTGTCGACCTGTCAGCCAGATATAAAACAAATATATTTATCAACAAATGCACTTCAATGACTTCGAACTTCACAGTAATATTGATGTCAACAGTTCTACTTGTCAACCTGTCAACCAAACAGACATTGTAGCATGTTTTTGAACAAATGTTCTTCTATGACTTCAAAATACACATTCATATAATAAGGTCAGATTTGTAGTATTCAAATACGATAATATAAAACAAGAACGTAGACAGTGCATGTATATAATGCACAAATATTTAAAATTCCAAAGAATCTGGGGGATTAGGCGAGTCATATGCCCACAAGGATTTTCTCGCTTTGTAAGCATATCGAACATTTCATAGTCGTACGATTAACCTTAACATTTAAACTTTGTACAGCAATGTCCAAATGACAATATCTATATTTCTTTAAATCTTGAGGTTATCGTGACATTATTTTAACATATGTGATCTTTTCATACTGCGTGTTAATTGTTATATCAAATATGTTTTCAGGCGTTAGGAGATGATTATACATTTCTTGTTAACTGTTTTTGTATACAGTACAGTCATATCGTTCCGGTATACCAATGGTTGTTTTCATTTCAATTGTGTAATACCGGTGTAGTCTTGAACTAAATGCATTCAAATTGTTATATACATGTATCTCGAAAACTTGTTTATTATGGGAAATATATTAATGGACTATATATAAATTCATTATCTTATTTATTCATTTTGTTTTATTGAAAAAAATATATGTATCTATAAATTTCAACCTAAACTTAAAAAAGCTGTGGTCCGAATACTCGCGACAAGTGATGCGTGCTTCAGCACCGCCGCTATGACCAGTGAGCTACGAAGTCTCAGATACGTTGCTCTTTAAATTACAAACAGTTCTATATGTATAGCAACCCCCTAATTATACTTGGAGTTTTTGAGAATATGTTCCGAAATTTAAATAGGTAAACTAACTTTTTCATATAGAGTGGGTCTTCTTACCTTTTTTTTTAAATGAAGAGAGATACATCCTCCCATACCCTTTCAATATTTGTATACAAAAATTGGTACAAAGACCCACTCTATATGAAAATACAAATTTAACATTCAATTTCTAATATTTTTACGGTTACTAAAGCGTGTTACCATTTTGGTGGGTTAATTAAAATCAATTTCTAAGTCATTTGATTCAGGTTTTATCATAACTGTATATACAGTCGAATATGGTTATAAATAAATCCCAAATTTAACAAAAGCGAAATTTATCAGAATTTCTAAATTAATATTTTTTCTGCCCTTGCCTAGGCATATGACTCGCCTTAAACCCAAAATTCATTTGAAACGTTATAAATTAAAGTTGAATATTTGAAGTTTTATTAAGATAGTACTTTATATTTCGTTAATAAGAGTTATTTTTCATCATTGATGAGTAAATTAATTGTGTTCATTATTTGCATCATTTAGTAAATATACCCAAAGAAGTATTAAGTTGGGATATCCATGCTAGAGAAAGGTTTGTGAAGAACTCCAAGCTAGGAAGCGTACAAATGTTTCGCGCCAGAGGCATGATAGTTGGATGTGCAGGTGCCGGAAAAACAACTCTTTTACGAAAACTTCACGGAAGAGGTATAACAGATGAAGATGAACCAACTGAGACAACTATCGGCCTTGAGGTTCATGAAGATTTGTTTGCTATTAAGGAAAACAAGTTAACAGGTGATATTTTCCTTTATCATATACTTAGTGATAAATACACCAATTCTGCACGGTGTGATATGGGTGACGTCACAATACCCCATATCACGGACCGGTCCGAAAATCCATATCACGTATCAGACCGGCGGGCCGAAAATCATTATTAAACCGAAAGTCACGTTTGTATCAATTTTAAAAGTTAATTTACTTGATTTTATTTAAATATTCATATAAAATAATTCTTCAATGACTTTTGTAGTCTTAATTTTTTTGTCATTTACCTAAAATTGGTTCTATTACATTTTAAATAAAAATGCCATAAACAAGCATGAAACCTCGCATATTAAGTATTTTAAATGTATGATAAATAGAATACTACATACTAAAATCCATATCATATGTCACATCAGCCCTCGGGCCCCTTATCAACCCTCTGGCCTTCGGCCCTCGGGCTGATATGGTGCCACTCGGGCTGATATGACATATGATATGGATTTAAGTATGTAATATTCTCTATTTTTCAAACAGTGTATATGCTATGTTTTAGAGTATATACTTATTTAATCAAACTGAAGTTCGAGTTTCTAATCCTTTTGATTAATTCCGCTTATGTTTCTCATTTGTTGAAAAGTTCCAATATCAGGATAGGTATGGTGAATTTCTTAGAAAATTGTTCAGCATGTTTAAAACTAATGTATACACAGTAAAAAGATGACTACATTAAATATAGCAAAAGCATTGCATTTAAACACCATGAAGGTTATCAAGGTATTGGATTGCTAATGTACATGTAATTATAATGTTAAAGATATATATGCCGTATTAGTGTTTTATTGCTAAAGAAATAAATATATGTGGTGTCTCATCAAGTTACATAAGTTATGTAATTTCTGCAATTAAGACAATTCCACTCCATCACTTTTAAAAGTTATGAAATATTATTTTGTAAAAATTATTTTCTCTCCGAATCGGATATTAAACCGCCTCTTATTGAAATATTCATGAACACGTGGTCTCGCATGCTCACAGCAAACAATGGTCCAATCTCGTGAATGAGCCGAAAAGCATGATGGTCTACTACGTTTTTACTACAAACACGTGGGTTAGGGAATTGTACGATGCGATTTAAAATGACGGCTGGAAAGCCAATTTACATTTTTTTAAAAACCTGTTTTAGAAAAAAAGGAAGAATAGTTACTAATTGAGAATTCCCATGCTCACATTAACAAACAAATGCAGTTTTTCTTGTTAGCATACTGTATGTTTCGAGGTTGTACACATTGTAAACATTGTCAATACGTGAACACACCTCAGAGTTAGTAGCTTTTTGTACCGAGGAATATATAGTTACGTGCAATTGTCTTTTCATTGTCAGTAGAGCACGGGGAAATTGTAAACAAACGGACCTGTACAATAGAGTGGGGAAACTCTTATTTTTATCATTGTTCATTTGTATGCAAATGTTAGGATGGGATTTGTAGATGATAATGTACATAATGCATTAAGCGTGTAAATACTTGGGAAATGCTCCACGTCTTTCTGAGAGCGATTTAAAAAACTAGCCTGTTCGAAAAACACATGTAGTATTTATGTACCGAGTAGTAACCCATAAATGCATTAAATACAACTCATTGAGCTGATTGGTCGATTTATCAGTCTTGTTGGTTCCTCGCTGAACAGACGTCACAAAAAATAGTCTCCTCGACCTGATGATTCTCGTGATACTTTTCCCGCGCACATGCGCAGATCCAACATAAACGTCAGGCCTTTATAAATATGTATGAGAATATCGTGTTCTTTTCCCAACCAGTACTTTGTTAATAACGAATAATATTTCGTCGAATTTGCGAGAATGCTTCATTTTTGATAGCTTATCATACTTCAGAAATTTCTGTTTGGTTTCAGCTGTGCAAAAATACTGTTTAACACGGCATACATATCTTTAAGTTTTATGAAATATTTAGCAAAGATTTTTGTCAGGAATTCTCTTTTAGTTTTATATTACCCGGTAATTAATAAGTTTATCTTCGTACTCGAACAGATTTTGCGAATGCTGACAACAGTAGAAATCCATACCTTGACAACAACGTAATAAGCATGACAGACTTTGCAGGACAAGTGGCGTACTACGCATGTCACCAGGTTTACCTGTCAAGAAGAGCATTTTATATCGTAGTTATTGACATGTCCAAAAAGCTTGATGAAGAATGTCGATTGTATGACACAGATCGTCATGATCCAACAGGATCCTTATTTCATTCATGGACTTACGGAGGTGAATAACATATTGATGCTAAAATTATCTGCCCCCAGTCTGAGTAAGATCAATTATGAATTTTATTAAATTTAATCAGATTTTCTAAGACAACTTTTCTTTAAATTTGTGAAATCATGAGTTTCTTCTCCTAAGTAATCTGTTTTATGTGTCTGTATTTTGTATTTATGATATATTAAGTATTTTGCAGAGGGACTATGAAAAAGCTTTGCTAATGAGGTTTGTTTTAAATATTGAGAAAAAACAAACATCCACACACTCCCAAGCAATGCCAATGAATAATGGGGCATGAACCAATAACATTGTAAATGACATACAACATGTATATTTTACCTATACATGTATATACATAGCAGTAATTTAATGTAAAGGGTGATGAATTTACCAACCAAAGTTAAACACCGAAGTAAAAATATAAACAATGTACACAGGAAAAATGTATACATGTGTTGAATATATGTTAAACATGTGTTTATCATATATTTTTTACACATGTAAAACACATAAAAGGAGCACATATGTATAGGGTGTTTATTTTTACACATGTTAAACATATGTTTCACATGTGTTTAACATGTGTAAAAATAAACAAATTATATATTTATACATATGAATCATGTGTTAAACATGTGTTTTATATATGTTATACTTTATATGTGAATTATACGTGTATAATATTACTGTTGTACTTATTATCATTTTTATACTTTTTTCATGTCTGTCCACATATGTGAATCACATGAAAAGGGCAGCATATGTAAATCATATGAAATAGTTACATGTGTTCTCTTTCAATATTTATCAGAAGGAAAAACACATTCTTGTACACATTTAAAAATCAGATATTTCTGCTTTAGATGAAAATCCATTACATTCCAATGATCTATCTTCATGGGTTAAATATTTGAAAATTAATATCTTAAAATGCTTACACAACTTTTTTAACATAATTAGTCCATGTCCTTTTTTATAATTTATATGATTTGACATGAAACTGTCCAAAGCAAAATTAAAATATCACATATAACATTTGTCATGTATTCTCTATTGTAAATTTATGAAAAATCAAGTTATTTGATATTACAGCATACAAATAAGAATGGGAATTAAATCTTTACAGGTCAAATGCAGACAAGATTCTGTACATCCTCCCAATTTCATAATTATTTCATATATTTTCTTGTTCTTTTTCCTTCTGTATCTTTCAGTTTTCTTCAGTTGTCCTCCCTCTGATCTTCCATGAGCTTGACCATTTTGAACTCTCTTTGAACTGTACCCAAAATGCAAATCCACCATTTCTCCCTTTCCTAAGCAATTTCTTTGTGGCACAGAATGGTCTCTACAAAAATTTCAAAAGTAAAAATAAAACAATTCTTAAATTACAAAATCAATTCTACAAGTAATATTAAAGTTCAGCAAACAAATGTATGACCAGTTCACCAACAGAGATATGATAAGAGATAAAACTAATGTTATATATGCTATGCTAGGTGTTTTGTGGAATCCTATGATGTAATTAGCAAGACAATTACACTGTTGGAAGATATGCTTCATAATAAAGTCATAAAAAGCATTTTTTTTTATTTTTACAATTAAATTTGGAATGTACAAACAGTATTACTAATTCATATTGCAAAAAAGTAATAAGATTCTGACACAAATATTTTATTTTTGGACAAAAAATACTACAGAGAAGTAGACAGGCAGAAAAACAGACAGTATGATTCCAGGATATCCCAAATGTTGTTGGGAAGAATATAACAAAGTTTATCTAACAGTGTGTAGTTACCTTAATTAAGCTTTTAAGCAAGTCTTGGATCTTGGGATTTATTCTTATGAGACGCTGACTGTATATTGAACCTGTAAAACAAATATTCACGCAGTAGATATCTTCTAAGCATAACTAAAACTTAATTAAACTACAACTACAAAAAAGAGAGAGTACTTGTTTGTAGGTTCTTAATAGTCTTAATTAATATCTTACATCTTACCAGAAACTATGTTCTCTAGTGTTGGAAAAAAATAATAAATGTCAGGTAATGAATACCGGTACATAATAGTTGTAAATATCCAATGGATTAGCTAGCTGATGTACTTTCAACAATCAACACATATGCACATGTACTTGTACCTTGTACCTTGAAAGTTGGATGTCTTTCTTCTTTCTTTATTATCACTTTAAGCCTTACAGCTTATCAGTATATTTACAAAATAATCAGTTTCATTACAGTACAGAAGCGGATATTTTACTGTTATTATTAATTTTTAACTGAAATTAAAAAATTCAATAACCCCCCCCCCCTGAAGTCATTTACAGTACATGTACCAATTTCATAGCTTTTAAAGCCAGCAAATTCTATTCATACTTTCCATATTTTAAAAGTGCACTGGATTAAAACTGTTTTATAATACAGAATAAAATTATTGTAGTATTGAGTTGAATTCATTCAGAAACAAATTTATCCAAAATTACTTACCTGTATACAAATTATAAAAAATAGTCATGCCTTTAGCATGTTTAGCCTAACATGTAACCGCTTACATTCACGGGCACTGGAAGTTAATATATCATGTATAGATCTATAGTTAGATAGAATGTTCTATCGTTAAAATGATATTGTCCTACGGACCCGGTTTAACGTGAGGGCCTGTACCGAGACACAGTTAGATTATTCTAACTAATCTATAGTATGTGTATGTATAAAAAAGAAGGGTCTTTTTTAAACATACACATACTATATGTTTACATTAACTTCCAGTGCCCATGCTTACATTCAGTCAGAAACATTTTTCACCAAAATTACTTACAGATCACTATCGTTAGGTTTACGAAATGCATGACAAGTCACAATGATAATTAAGAGTATTACAGAAAGTTCATACGCACCTGTAACTATATGAAATGATATTTAAACAATATGAATTAAAAGTCTTTTAAAAATTGTTTGGAGATCACTTACCTTTCCAATACACCCAGCACGTCTGTTGCAGCAGTGACGTCAAAAATGACGTACATTTTCATCCGATAAAAGACAAAACCGGCCCTGAGACAAATACGGAATTAATAGAATTTTACTCAAGAAGTAAGCCAAGCCCAAAAGATTTAAAATGAAAAGAAAATGAATTCATTCCTTATCAATTTTGTCTGATAAATGCATTATTAGAGAAAAAAAATGTGAAAGTTTTTTTTAGAAGGGAAAGGGGGGGGGGGGTAAACAAAGTTAAACTTTACATGAGTAAAATTTTACTAACATTTACAAATTCTTTTGAATTAATGTACACACACATATGAGATAAAGCTTATCATGTGTATAACATGTGTATATGAATACACATATATTTTATTTAAATTAAACATGTATAATTCATCTGTATTTTCGCACACATATATTACATATATATAATACGTGTTTTACATGTGTGGTGAAAAACATATGTTTAACATATATATTATCTTACAGGTGTATAACATGTGTATATTATATGTGTTTTACATATAAATGAAACACATATTTTACATGTGTTTATTTACACACATGTATTACATGTATAAAACATGTGTTGAACACATGTGAAACCAAACATATGTTTAACACATGTGGACATTTTTCCTGTGTACATAGTAATCTATAAAAAGAAACATCAAAATATCTTGATAAGTACAGAAAAGAAAATATTTAATATATTGCAAAATATCTATACCTTTTTCCCAACTGACCACATTTTTGGATTGGGCATCAAGTCAAAAGGATAAAGAAGGATGATTATATTCAAACGAGAATTTTTTCAGTAATGTAGTATAGGAATCACTGTCTAGTTAGTATAGTATGCCAGGGCATCAGCAATAGTGAGAAACATGGGATAATTTGCATAACCTGCGAAGCCCGTTTTACATAAATTATCTAATGTTTCCCATTATCGTTGATGTCCCTGGCATACTTTACTAACTAGACAGTGATTCCTTATATTTCCATTTCATTGTAAAATAAAATTGTAGATTTAGATTTTAAAAATGTAGACATATATATTTAAATTACACAAGAACTCCCATGCCAATTTTAACAGTCCTCGACAACTGACGTCAAAAACAAAGGCAGCCGTACGAGATTCACATGCATATCAGGCCTCCTTAGCGTTGAACACAGATGCGCACAAAATTTGAATGCATATCAGGCCTCTTTAGCTCCTGACCTATCGACCTGCCTAATTTACATCCCGGTAGAATTATCAAGATATCAACTCCGCTAACTTTCAAAGAGTTATCACAGAGAATAAAATTAAAATGGAAATATATTATTATCACTGTATGATTTATTTCTAACATTAAATTTTATTCTTGTCCATTACAAAATAACATATTCTTGTGATTATGCTGTATTTGTGTTCAAGTAAATGGTAACAAGCAAATTATTATTATTATTATGATTAATCACAGTCCCTGGTGATTTTTTCATATCAACCTACTAAGGGAAAATAACTTTATAAATATTTTTTTAAAAAATAAAAATATTCATATTAAATTCATTTCGAGTTGATATAAATATTGCCATGTATATTATCTGTAGAATACTTCCATTTTTGGCTGCAAACTGTAAATACATATTGCAATGATGGAACAACACAGGAGAATCCTAAAGACACAACAGCAATCAAAAACTCCACGACGAATTTCAATATTCCCCCGATAATTCTTATTGCCTCCCATAAAGATCAGATGGTAAGAACAAATTCCACCCTGTGTTCGTTTTCAAACTGTTCAAGTATGCAGATTTATTTGCTTTGAACCAACTTGATGTTGGAAACCTCATTTGCAGCTGATAAATGTATATTACAACAAAAATAAGAAATTCAAACCTGATGATAGAAAGTTTGTTACCTTTTTTTAGGTCACCTGAGTAAACTCAGGTGACCTATTGCTATCTGTTTTCGTCCGTCGTCGTGCATTGTCCGTCGTCCGTCGTGCGTTAACATTTGAACATTTTCAGCTTCTTCTCTGCAACCACTGAACCAATTTCAACCAAATTTGGCACAAAGCATCTCTGGGTAAAGGGGAACAAAAAATTGTGAATTTCTTGGTCCCTGTTGCCCTGGGGCCTGAGGGATGGGGCCAAAACTACTAAAATTAATGCAATCTTTAAAAATCTTCTTCTTTACTCCTGTACATCAAGCAGTCAAACTGTTTGCATGATTGTAATCAGCAATGAGTTCTCTACCAAAATTGTGAAATTCATGGCCCCAGGGTCATGGGTTCTAGTGCTAGGGCTTGGCTAAATAAGTAGGTAGTAAAAATGCAATATTTCTTTGAAAATCTTCTTCTCTGTTGCTAGGTATTAAATAAACCAACTAAATACATAGTTATGATGAGCAAGAGTGCCTCTACCAAAATTGTGAAATTCATGGCCCTAGGGTCAGGGGTTCTGATGTTAGGGCGGGGCTCTATTGATTATATAGTGAAAATACATGACTTCTTTGAAAATCTTCTCTGCTCCTGGGTCATAAATAAACTAACTAAGTACATAGTTATGATGGGCAAGAGTGCCTCTACCAAAATTGTGAATTTTATGGCCCCAGGGTCAGGGGTTCTTGTTTTAGGGTGGGGCTCTAATATATAATGAAATGCATGTATTCTTTGAACATCTTATCCTTTGCTCCTGGTTAATAAACTAATGATCTAATTACATATTTAAGGGCAGGATTTATTTTATTTTCAGTTTTACAAATCCTCCGCTCAAGGTTTTGAATTTTCAGAATAAAAAAAATTAAAAAAATTTCTCTCCGATGTCAAATTTGAGTCGGGATCTAGATTTAAAATTTACGAACTCGCACTTCCGGTTTTAAGATAAAACGGCGGGTAAATAAAGCTAGATCTAAGAAGATAGTTTGGGTTAGTGTAAAAATCATCTATATGAGTGCCATTCAAAACGTTTCACCCGTTCAAAGGACAAATAAAATGCTGATGACTTTGTTGCACAATGACATGCTGGTGAGATAATTATAGATTCGTTTCAAAAGTATCTGTCTGTTAATTATTTTCGTCCCCCAGGTTTTCAACTGCCTGTGGTAGCTATTGCATATTGCCAGCGACATTGTTTAGGTCTCTGTTATAGCTCACAGTCTAAGCATCATTCTTCAGAAAAGGGTTGCTTATAGTGGAGTGACAAGACCATCAAAAATTTGACTTTAATGTACCACCCTACCCTACGGCTGATTTGTACTTTTTTGGTCAGATATATTATCAAGCAATAATTTTTGCCCGGTCGTAGAAAATTCTATGGTCAAAATTTAAAATAAATGGAGATCAAAGATCAATGAATGAAATGTGACCATAATATTGTACATATGAAGAAAAGATGAAGGACTTCGTGAAAATAATGTATATTTGTATAGGAATTTTTATTTATTCGGTGAATATATTGATTTCATGGAAAAGGAACGAAAAGTTGAATAAGAAAGCCCGTTTGTCTGTCTGTAAAATGAAAGGTTTGTCTTAGAGTATTTTATTTAAACTTAAAAGATTTAATGCTAATGTACGTTATTTTTTACGTACAATCACTTAATTTTTAGTACACAAAGCAAAGAAAAATAAAAAGAAGAACAACAACTCCCATCACCCCTACCCCCCCCCCCCCCACCCACCTAAGAAAACGGAATATGACCATTTCGCATTTTTTAAAAAAAAATGTTATGTTTTTATTACGCCTTTTACATCTGATTCATTATTTTATTATAAAGAAATTGTTCGACCCTGTTTTAAAAGCTTTTTAGTAAAACAATCTTCTTGAGGTCATCCTTGCTCTCACACTGAAGTACAGTATTCCGGTCTCATCCAAAGGACGGACAACATATTATTTAAAGTCTTATTATTATTCATTTCTCTGTCTAAATAGGCCAAAAAATTTTTTTTTCAATGAATGTTATCTATGATTTGAAAATTTACGTTTAATTTGGCGAACTTTTGAATAAGCGTTTACTCATAAATTAAGCAGGTTACATTGTAGAGATTTTGGGGTTTTGAAAGATTTTAAACACGTATTGGTGTTAAAATTGCAATTCTTGGAAAAGGGGTGAAGAGTTTAAATAATGACGTAATACTGTAATTTCTATTCATTGGTTTTCATGTACACGTACATGTATATCTTTATCGTTATTTTTTCAAGAATATATTTTATTTGAAAACTAAAAAAGTAGAAATTTTGTAAAAGAGCTACACTGTAAAAGTAAAGATAGCCGATCTTTAAAAAGATACTTCAGGTGGGTAGATAATAATTAGAGCAGTGCAAAATGGCAATATTCACATTAAATGCATGTCATGCGTGGCTTTTTTCATCTGCTGACAGAAAACTTTATATTTTTGAATTTTGAAAAGGGCTGATTGCCTAAATACTCAGTAATCTTTTTGATTTCATCAGAAATCCTAAAAAAAATGTTAGAAATCCCTCGTTGTTTCTGTGGTTGGTTAAAGATAGCGTATATAGTACTGTTTCTTCTGTCTCTATTGCAATTTTTAAAATTAATATTAGACAATTAATTCTTGAAGCAAAACTGACAACTCTTTCTCAAAAGAAAAAAAATATCAAAAAAGCTTTCTTATGACAGAATAAACCATGAGTTGTCCAGCAATATCTTTAGTGGATTGCTTTTAAGGTTCCGTTTGATTCATATCTTCCTTACTGGTACGTCGTTTCAAAAGAAAACTTTTAAGTACTGTAAGCAGTGAGCTGACAAAATATGATACCCCCGCTCTTAAAGGATCATATAGTAAAAGAGTTCAATTTTTGGCAGTATATATGTACATGTAAATGAGGAAATGCGTAAACAAAATATGTATCCCTTAGTTTGAATAATGACAAAAGTCCATGTTTTTGCTGTAGAAAACACTATATATATTTCCGAAGGAAACATGAAAAAGTTTCTGTAAAGTGATGGACAGTCTTTAAGATGAAATACTTTAATCAGTTTTCTCTTTCTGTTTCATACTTGCGTTAATCTGTATTGCTTATAAAGCAGAAAGGCAATATCCAATCATGCAAGATACCTCGTTCAAACAAGAATGTGAAGGAAAAGTGATATCTTTGTCCTTTACGTATTTTTTTAATTGAAAAAAAGGAAATGACTTTCAAATGCTAATTGATTTACATTCAAACTGAATATTAGCGTTATATTATTAATTAATAGAAGCCAATTTAACATATTTAACAATATTTTGATCGATTAAGTCCTTGTCATAGACATGATGGGATTCTATAATCCGTTTCGATCAAGTAGAATACCAGACTTAGTGCGACGTTGTCTTTAAAAATTGCGGTTTATTTGATCAGAAATCATTGTCTTATGTATCTTTCTAACACTTAAGTAAACATTCGTTATTAATATTGCATGAAATAATTGTACTGAATATATTTTGTTGAAATTAACGCAGTTTCTATAACAAAACATAAGATTTTTTTTTTTAAAAGAAGGGGGGGGGATAATATTCCTGATTAATTTTGCATTGTCAATTTAGATACCTGTAGCTTTCCTTTCACACACAAATTAGTATTTCTTTAAATATCAATGATTAATCTTTGAAAAAGAACATTATCAGCGAGTAAAATAAACGACTTATATACCCCCCCCCCCTCTTTTCACTTTAATCGCAAGTTTAAAAAAAGTTTTGACTTGGGAAAACTCTACGACCGGGCGAAAATGTATGAGGATGAATGTCTCTTTTATAAAATATAACTTTCAGCTGTAGGGTATGCCGGTCCATTAAACTCGAAAACTAAGCATCTTTTTCTAGGATTGTCACTCCACTATTATGTATCAGATGTAATGAATAAAACTATGGGAGAAGTTTAGTCCATTTGAGGAAGAAATAAACAATAACCTGAAGAAATAAAAAACAAATTCAACTATTAAAAGGCAAGGATATACAAATATATACAGGCATGTAGTATCATTTGTATAAGCCAGAAAATTATTTTACACTTAACTTAATTGAAAAAATGTTCACCCTACTCCCCAATACTCCCTATCTGTTTTATGATAGAAATTATGATTTTAGGCAACATGTTAATTTTAGAACAATGTCAGTATACATTTACCTAACACATATTTAAAAAATGAAGATATATTGAAAGGCTTTTAAAGAATTGATTTTTTAAAATATATTTTGACCAACATCACAAAATTTATATAACTGACCCAAACTGGCAGATGATGAAATAAGCAATTAAATGTTCTACTTTCCTATTTGTAAGCATTATGTGTCCAGTGGTAAGGAGCCTATTTGTATAGCATAAAAAAAGAACGTACAAATGCTAATAATTGATTTATCAAAAAAATTTTATTTCCTTCTCCTTCGGAACTTTTTTTATTCTCATTTCATAACTAAACTTAAACATTAAAAAATGCTGGCCTTATAATGAAGAAAGGGGCCTCTTTCAAAATAGATAATTTCAGGGCCGCTGGGTCAGGGGTACCCGGGGGGTACTTTGACTAAAATACATTAATGCTTTGAAATCTGCCCTTTGATAAGCAATGGTGCCTTCTTCAAAATTTGTGAATTTCATGGCTTTGGATTAAAACACGAACCAAATACAATCGCTGGAAAGTTGTTACATGATACTCAGGTGACCTATAAGGCCCGTGGGCCTCTTGTTTTATAAAGGATTGTTTTAGGTTACCATTTCCGTCTTTTTACTGTACTAGTTACATGTCTAAAAAATAAAAATAAAATAAAAACTCTAAAGTATATGTTAACATTTATACCAATTTCGCTAGCTTATATTAAGTCGACGTACATGTATGAACGGAAGTTTCTATAATTGTCAATTGATAGTACTACGATACACCTAAATATCGAGTTGAAGACCACACCTATCTGAATTTACATACAGGTTGCTTAATTTTAAACCACTTATTTTCTAAAAAATAGAATGGAAACACATATAAAATACCAATATTGAAACTTTTTTGTCATTCCGACCCGAAAGTAGCTATTTTTATGATTTATTGACCCTTTAACCCCTAGCTTTTCATGGTATATACGCATTTCTACGCATCTGACGTGAAAAATGGGTATAGTGTGAAAAAAACATTCATAACTTCTTGAATACTGCAAATATCAGAATACTTTTTGCACTGCTGGAAAGAGAATACAATAACAATAGAAAGTTTCTTGCTAGCTTGAGTTAAACTTTGCCGCGCACTATTTGAGCAATTCTGCCATAGTCAATGCGGTGGTAAAACGTTATATGTAAAAAAAAACTTAACTTAGGTGATCTCCTTCCAACCCCAACCCGTCCTGCCAAAATATTAAAAAAATTTTTTTGTTTTTTTTAAATGTACGACATGCGCATAATTTACAACAGAACAATAAAATGATCAAATATTTTAAAAATATTTTTAACTTAAAATGAAAAAAACTAAAATGGCACTCATTCTTCAATAAATGAAATTCCAGCAGGATGATGGCGTATTTCGTTGCTATGGTAACTACATTGATATTTTATAATCATTTTCAGACACTACACCATGCCTGCTTTCAGAATATATATGTATACATTGGTATACACAAAAAATTAAAGAAATACTCGAAAAAATGCTTTGAAATTTGAATACAATTTGTTTAGAAATACTTAAAATCTTTGCCAATTGGAAGGGATTAAGTGTATCTGGCACTTGCTATTAAAGTACTCTATGCAAATGATTCATTTGCTGTGTTTCCTTATGAAGAAGGATATGGAGATAACGAACAGTTATACAAATACAGCATGCAGACATTTCTTCATCGTCTCTTTAATCTTTTGCTGCTGTATTCATAAATGAATCAAATCATATACTGATTTTAATTGTCTTTGTAAGCCTTAATAAAACTTCAACTTGTTTTCACTCAATCATTTGATGAGTATTACTACTGTCAAGAGTATAATTTGTTATTACTTGTACAGAGTGTATTCCCGGCGATAGAGTGTCATAATAGGTGATCAACGTTTAAAAATGAACAAAGGGAAATAATAGGGAAAACTAATTTTTAATATCCGATAATTATAGAAGCTACGTAATTCATGTTTAATTATATTAAAATATAATCTCGAAAGTTAACATTATTAAATTACCTTCGTTGGTTTTTTAATACATTTATTAATTTCCTTATTATTAAGCAGGTCAGAACTTGTAACCCATCAGAAACATTTTACAGCCAATTGGAAGCGTGTTTATCTAAAGAACAAACCTTAAAACGGCTTATATCACCATACCGATATTTTGAAGTAGAATGTCCACCTGGAGCATTGACTCAAAAACAACAAATGACAATTGACTGTGTTAAGAAATGTATTGTAGAAACTGTAAAAAATCTACAACATTGGGGGGAAGAAGTTCCTTTGAAATGGTTTGAACTTGAAAAAATTCTGAATAATGAAAAAGCAAATGGGAAAAAAGTCATATGGAGGCCACAATTCAGAGAAACAGCAAAATACCTTTCAATAGATGAAGATGACCTCAATGATGTTCTTCGTTTCTTACATGAAATAGGAAAAATCTTATACTTTTCTGTGGATAAACTCAAGGATACAATTATCATAGATGTTCAGTGGTTTGTTGATGCATTCAAGTACATTATAACTGACGAAAAGCATTTTGCTCGGAAAGACAACATAAACGCACTAGTTAATACTGGGAAAATTACTGGACAGTACATTGAAGAGATATGGAAAAATATACAAGGCAGTCGTGGTGTACCTTGTGCTGATACAAAAGTTAGTGTCGAGACTGATAAAGGTCATGATTCCTTGTGGCAATCTTACTTAAATCACAAAAATGAAATTTTACAATACATGGACAAACTTGGCCTAATTACGAGAATTGGAAGACATGTAAGCACTTACAATAAGGAGGAAATGTATTATATTCCGAGCATGAACCGAACCGACCTTTCTGATGACAGTAAAAATGAAATCAAAGGAAAACAAAAGTCAGCAATGATGCTGTACTTTTTCAAGTCTTATTTACCCCATTTTTTCTTCTTTCGATTGGTTGTAAAGTGTTTAAAAAAATGGAAAGTTTGTGATAAAAATTCCTTTTTTAAAAATGTTGCACTTTACAAGGCAGAAGATGCCGGCCATTATTTTGCTATCGCCGTCAGCAAAACATCCATCCAGTTGCAGGTTTTTACACGTGATGAAACCGTGAAACTTGATGAAAAATGCGTCAAGAAAATCAGACAAACAGTGGAAGCCTTTATAAAGGAAATAACAGAAACTTTTCACAGGGGAATTATCTATGATGTGGGTTTTTCATGTAGCGACATAAAAATTACAGATGAAGATGAAGAATTCTTTTTTAAAGAGACAGATATTAAAGGTGGAATTGAACATTCGAAGGAAATATCTTGTCCAAAACATTTTCTTGGTAATAACAAACACAAAATCGATACAAGTAGAATACATATGTGTTTGTTGGAGAGAAAGTCCACTTAATTTTCAAGAGACAATTAAAAACGCATCTTTCAGAGCTATACTAATTATATCGTATTTTGAAATAGATTTATTATTTTTTGTACATAAAACTTTATTAACCAAGGGACAAACAGTCAATTATACCTGAATTGCGTATATTCTCAATGTAGATTTCTCTTGTTAAATATGTATGCGATGAGCATTATCCCATATTTAGATTTTTTTTTCTTTTGTTGTACAATGTACGCTGTTATTCATTTTCATTTTATTACTAATTAAGCATATTTTGACATGATTTGACATGGTAACCGTACCACACAGAAAGATCTTCTTACCTGGTTTATGTTTATGGCATTAGATGATCGTATCAGAACGAGTTCTGAAATAGTTTGATGACTACCATGTTGGGTTTCATTCCATCTCAGAGAGTTGCTCTTGAGTCATATAGCGTATTATGTTGTAATGTTGTCATCTCTGAATTGTTAGTTTTTTTTTTATTATCTAAAACTAACATATGCATTTTTCAAGAGTTCATTAACATCAATTTCTGTAAATAGGTCAGAATAAATGTCTGTGTTTTTTTTTCTAAATATAACTATCCTTATTATGCATGGATATTTGCTTCATAATTTTATGTATATATTGTGTATAAAGTATATTTATTCTATATAATAAATAATGTTATATAGTTAGCTTTTTTTCAAAAAATAGCATTGTACGTATTAGTTAAATGTGCCAAAGAGTTGTGCGGGCTGCATCTGTTATTAAACAAAACAAAAATCAAAACTGTTCCCGTTTGTTGACATTTAAAGGTCATCGGGTATTTTATGACGGATCTTACATTCCACTCCACTGTTTCTCGTTTCTTGTTTCTCGTTTGTTTTACACATCATGTACATACCCGGCAAAATTGGTATAAATACCATTTGAAACAAAAGTAAACATACGAGGGGCATTTCAAAAGTCCTGAGAACTGTTTAAGGTATACCTTGACTCAGATGACTAAAAATTCCACTGATAAGAACGAAAAACTACCTATTGCACATTGTACACCTATGATTCTTGTTTTAAATTTTAATTTCAAATAACTAGGTCAATGACCTCGTTTTAATGCTAGGGGCCCCAGAACATTTCTCGGGAAATACCTCAATTGTTCACACTATGACCATTTATTTCTTCACTAACAAAATATTACATGCAACAAAACTCTTTAAATAATGAAATATTATAGCAATGGAACAAAGTTGCTCTATTTAAAGAAATGAGTGAAGTTTCGGCCATAAATGTGATAATTATTACAGTCCGAATTTCCTCTGTCATATTTATATTTTTTCCTATTTTTAATCAAATATTGCAAAAATCTGACTGATAAGAACTCTTAATTACTTATAGTCTCTGGCTACTTTTGTTACCCTCATTCTTATGGTATCAATATTATATTGGGTCATTGATCAAATTATTGAGATATGTTGACTACAGTGGTTTTTGTACATGTTTTTTTAATTTCTTTATTTCATAGCATTCTTTTATTTCAAATAATTAATGAGCTTAAACACAAACTAAATTTGAAAAACGGTGTCTTTAAATACAAGTAACCTTTTCTTTGTGATTATTATTGCAAGGAATAAAAATTTTGAAAAAAAAATGAAAAATTACAAATTTAGACCGAATTTCCTCTGCATAGCAATACATTGAGTTTTGTTCCCGTATATTTTCTTCAAGAACTTATATATTAAATTTTTTAATTGATATTGAGATAAAACTTAGTTATTTCATCCATTTAGAATAATTTTTGATTCAATATATTATGCTTTATAAAATTTCCTCTCTGATTTCTGAAACCTGAGTAAACGTCATCCTTAATAAAAAAAAATAATAACCGTTTTACGGAAATTATTGAGTTTGATATCATTGAAAAGATCAGAAAAATATACACATATTGACGTCATTTTATAATTTTTATGACTTAATAACCCCGAAAAATGACGTCATACTTCCGCATGCTACAATACTGGCCATCAAAATGACGTAACAAAAGACACAATTTCATCAAAGTAAATTATAAAAAAAACAACTTTGGCTCATTACTCGGGCGCAAACCATCGGACGCAAATGTCAGTTGGTAGAATCTTTACATGGACTACAATCTATCATATGATGGTCTATTTTGGAGATCTTCTTGTTCTGAAATGGTTTCAGCGATTGTCAAACAGCATGTTTTTATTGAATCTTGCTGAAAAATATTGCGTAAAACAGACCTAAGTGTGAGAATAATGCAAAGTTGGAAATCAGAGAAAAATAGACGATCGTGTTAAAAAAAATTTGATGGCATCAATTCGTCAGGTATATTAACGAGATTTTTGGGATCAATGAAGGCTTAAGAGAAGTTAAGGTTAGTGTGCCCCATATTTTCTCGTAAAATCAAAACTGGTGCGGGCGCAGTTCTATCCCTACCGTACCTCCACATATTCGCAAAAACTAATTCATTGAAATTAAATAACATTCTACAAGTCTATGTAACTTATAAACCTTTTTTGGATCAAAAGTTAAAAGCAGTAGTGCGTTTTGGCGCACCGAAGTTGAATTAATAAGAAAAAATACGCACAGAAACAAGTCAGGAGCAAGACTTTTGTACATTTTATTTGTAAAAGTAAGAGTACTGTTAATCAAAATATATTTGTTGAAAACTGCATTAAAATACTTCTGTTTTATACTGAAAATGCTTTATTTCATACAATGGAAAATTATATAAAAGGCCGCAAATCCAGTCGTTTCATGTAACTTAAAATCTTGAATGAATGTCGATGATAGCATAACCGGACATAATCCATGCTAGTAAACAAACCAAACAATAATATATAGAAATGTTGATAAGCAGTACCATAGTCCAATCTACTTCTTTGCAAATAAAAAATTTCTTTGAAATATTTTATCAAATAAGCCTTTGGCAGCACTTTTAAAATTGACTCATGTGGGGAAAAAGCGACTTCTCAGTACGCTAAACATTCTATACTCTGACGTCATTTTCGGAGATATTACGTCATAAAAATTATAAAATGACGTCACAATGTGTGTATATTTTTCTGATCTTTCCAATGATATCAAACTCAATAATTTCCGTAGAACGGTTAATATTTTATTAAACAGTTCTCAGGACTTTTGAAATGCCCCTCCTAATAGCTATGTCAATAAGGGTGATTCTCTAAGATTCAATTTTATTTTATAACTAATTTTAAGTCTTGTAGCATTTTTAGCACCGATGATCTTGTTTCTATATTTTTTTTTCAAGTTTCACGTTTGTTATATAAATATTGAGGTAAATAATTCAGCATCTTTTCAAGAATAAGACACTGATTTCATATATAATTACCAAGAGATATTTGAAATGTTTTTAAGCAATCATTGCTTTGATTCTCATGGACACCTTAACTGAGCTATCCGTCTTAACCATTTGTTCAGGATTTTACATTTGGAAATATCCATACACTGCATTTTTGTATTTTTTCCCCTCTGCATCTCACTATTCTACACCTGAATGATAGCGCAGCTTTAAGTTAAAAGTCAAAATGGCGGTTCAAAATGGCGGATATTCATGGGAGAAAGGATTTGTAAATATCTTACTGAGCGTAGTACAACTATGTAAAATGCCAACAGAACATTAATTTTATCACTTTAAATCAAAAATATAGTAGTTTAAATTTGAAATGTGTTATTTATCTCAAAATGGCGATTAAAAATGACGTCTGATACACTCGAATTTCGCAAAAACTGCTTAACTCTGGTTCGTTTTGCAGAAAATAAATTACAGTTTGTTTTTTATATACATAGTATATATGGTATATTGATTAGTCCATTAAATATGAACAAAAATACTTAAAAGATTCATTTTTTTCTGGAAATAAAACAAACTTGACTTAAGAGTTTCCAAATTCCCCTCTTCGTATTTGACCGTACGTGTTCCAAATCCTTTGAGCCCCCGTTCACCTTAAATCAGTCCCGAATCGCTGTCATTATCAACTCACACTTCTACCTCAACATCGATCGGCACACTATCAAATATAACTGAAGAAATTCTTTTCCGATTTCATTGAACACTTTGTTCTAGCTTTTTAGCACTAATAAGAACTTAATATTATCCCTTAACATCTATTCCAGCTTTATTTGCTATATGTTTCAGTCTGTCTTCGGAAGATTGGAATTTTAAACACTCAAGTAAAATGGTGCCCTGTGTCAAGGATGACAACCCCCTTAGCATGTAAAAGATCGTTTCTCTGGAGTTCGAAAAAGATTAAGCTCATTGGGGGCCGCCAGAGAATCCAAAATCCTTAAAAAACCGATTATTTAAACTGATAGTCCGCCGAAACGTAGCTGAAAAATTGCCAACTCGGCGTTAAACAATATACAATCAATCAACCAACACTCAAGGAACAACACATTTAAGTTCAAATGTGAAAAGTCTATTTTGTTTGCCAAAACCATGTGCAAAACGAACTAGAGGTACTGAGAGCAATTAGCTCACTAAATGATACCCAGATCTCCCATATAAATATACTGACAGTGTCCATGTTTTGGAAACCCAAAGTATGTGTCGGATCAAAAAGTAAAATAGGAGGTCACAATGGCAATATGTGATAAATATTCTGTGAAAGTTTCATCTAATTTCATTCAGTGATATGAGAGGAGTTGGGGATAAGAGATGTGTACCCCAAAGTGTAACAGACTGACAGACGGACATACCAATTACTCTCTACCCTCCCGCTTTTCATGCGGAGGGGGGTATAAAAAAAATCTCTGATGTTCAAGACATGTAGCTCTTTATTTGTGACATCGTATAGATTTATTGTCTTTTAGGGTAGAACGGTAATTCTATTAGCAAGAAAATTCTCAAACTTGATCATCTAAAATCACATTGTGTGCATTTGGTGAGAAAAAGTGTTAAAAAAAATTCGAAATTTAAGAGCGCCTGTAGATTACTCGTGATTCCTATCACTTACAAGCTTTCGTACCAATAGGCCTAAGCCATTTCTGATTTAGATCTAGTCAACAGTTTAAGAACTTTAAAAGGCAACTAGATCCACACTTCTTTGTTGAGATAGTGTAATTAAGGTTGTATCAAGAATCGAGGGGGGATTGAACACAAACATTTTTTCTTTTTTCAGATTTTGTAAATTTCAATTTTTTTAAAATTTATAAACACTGTCCAATACAAAGTTATTTATTCACATATATAGAGAATATTTAATAATGCAGTTGAATTATTGACTGAGAATATAACAAAATACAAATGTAGGGACACAGAATCAGAGCTGGACAATCAAGAAAATTTATGGTTTACAGTGTACGTATATTATACTGATAATTCTTAATATTTTTTTTTTTATATTTGGATATTATAATTTATTCAGATTTATATGAGGTAACAATTACAAGCCCTGTAATTGGTAGTGGTCATTCATTTTAAAAAATCATACTAAGTTATGTTGCACTAGACCTTTCACATGAACATAAACATGTATTTTTTCCACACTGGACTAAAAATAGATCAAGAATTTTCAGCAACTGAATGTTCACTCGCCTTAATGCTCTGGGAACACTGCTCTTGGAGTAGCTTTATTTATTTTCATATTGTCTTTAAAAAAAGCAATTATTTATGATATTATTAACTTTTTATATGAAGAAAGCATGGTGAGACACGTAAATGGTAAATTGTCACCGGAATTGTCGTCAAATATCTTAACATTAGAAGTACATAATTATGTAATTAAAAAAATCAAACATCCGTGTTATAAAAATTCTTAATCATTAACAAAATATATCCTCCAAATCCCAGTGCATATTTGAACATTATTTCAAGAATAAAATAAAAACAAACTGTAATTTATTTTCTGCAAAACGAACCATAATTATGTAGTTTGGGTATTTTTCGAAATTCGAGTGTATAAGACGTTATATAAATTATCAATCAAATTTTGACTTTTAACTTACAGCTGCGCTATCGTTCGTGTGTAGAATAGTGCGACGTAGAGGGAAAAATACAAATCTGCAGTGTATGGATATTGCAAATGTAAAATCCTGAACAAAGAAGAATATAGAAACAAAAGACAAAAAATCAGAGAAAATTCGAATTAAGTGTAGAAACGACTAAATTTTCTGAGTTAAACTGATAACGTTGGCATTCTATTATAATTTCTACAGTTCTATTACACTCACTTAGATAATTACACATTATTTCTCCTTTTTGAACGATATTAAGAAAAAATTAGAAAAATTGGATGTCCGCCATTTTGAATCGCCATTTTGACCTCTTTGACGTCATTTTTCACGAAGGCCAGCATATTTTTCGGATTTAGCATACTCGAAATAGGTTAAAAAAACTATGCTGGACCAAATAATAATTATCTGCCGTGAGAAGTTATTTCTAGCCTTTTTTTTAAATCAGGACCATTTTGCTATTTTTTGCTATCGGCTCGCGTTCAGCCCTCGATGCATATGTGTCCATAGGTTGGGCTTCCTCAGTATGTTCCTCCGTCCACTAATCATCACACGGATCATAGAGCACACCATTAACGAAAAGACGATCTCGTACAAGTTTCACTCGAGATCCCTCGTTCCAGAATTTATTCATGATTGGAATGAATGTGCGACGCCTCCCCGCCATTGTTGCTGGGTACTGCTGGTAGACTCGGAACTGTGTCCCTCTTAAGAATGAAGATAGATGTAAACAAAGGTCAAGATCCTCCTGATATATGAAACTGGCGACAACCGGACGATTTCTTCCTCTGCTGTGTCGTCCAAATCTGTGCCCATTTGCAAACTGAACTTCATGTTGTATGTTTAATTCATTTGCTAGAAAACATCGTATTTTGTAATAGATATCTCACCTCCCAGATTTTCAAAAATCAGATTCATTTTCATTGAACGATACTTAAGATCCACTAATCGCTCTTCCATTTCCTTTTCATCCCGTCTCATCTGATCCAAGTTTTTGGACATATTTTCTATCATGTTTGAGTGCCGTATAGATTCCTTTTTCTCTTTTTTTGGCGTTTTCCATTTAATTCTTTTATACTTGACACGTGTTTTTGTAGATCCAGTATTTGTTTCTCGTGATCTTTCATTTGCACTTGAATCTCTTTTGTCAATGTTGTCATACGGCAGCTCTCATTATCAAACGTGTCTGACATAAAATTGACCACTTCTTCAATTTCGTAATTTCTGTTCTCTAGTCTCCCAACTCAAGTATTTAGATTCTTTACAGACTTCTCCATCTCTAGCAGCTTCGTTTCGATAGTGTCTAGTTCTGAAAGCTTACTTGTTATGATATTTAACTTTTCATTGGTAGACTCACTTTGTTTCTGCAGCACAACAAGTTTAGTTGACACATCTATTAGTTCTGTCACATTCTGCGGTGCAGCTTTTGGTGTGGAGGTAGCCATTTTATCATCGTATCTGATTCCGTGGTCGTCGGCTCGCAGGAATCGTTGTTGTTGATCGCCTACAACGGCGCTCAATATAAAGCTTTGTTTACTTCTTTAATAACGCTACTGACCAATGGCTATAAACTGTTATCACTACCACTGACGTCTGAACTGTTTGACTTCAATTTCTTCCTAGAAATTCTCATAATAATATCCTAAAGTATCAATCATGCATCAGTATCATTTAAATTCTATATATCACACTTTTCAACTGGAATTCAACCTTACAGCACAGCAAATCTTAAATTCATTTTAGGAAGGAAAATGGTCTTTTGTCTACTCAGAAATTAAATTGTAAGGCATAAAGTGGTTTATAAAAGGTAAACTGTCCAAATTGCAAGTTATTTTATATGGTATCATTTTCATGGTTCCTTTTGGCTCCTGGTGGAACATAGGGCCTCTATATGGTATAACATCTATACTTATAAATTAATAAATTTTGCAAATAAAGTCCGAAACGGATGCACAAGAGTTCTTACTTACCCCTCTAATACTACACTACATACAAGATGATGTCCGTAAACTATATTTAGATTTCACGCGCTCAACATTGTCAACAACCTAAAATTTATAAATATCTATAAAAAGGATTTGTCAGATTGTCAAGCAGATGTCAAATTAAAGAAATAGACGGTTAATATCACAGGAAAATTTAAGGCTAAAAGTTTTTGATGCAGTTGAATAGCTCTTATAATCTACTATTACATATCAAAACATTAGATTTGACAAAATTTATTTGATTGAAAACGGAGCTCAGTTCTTATTTTAGAAAAGATAGGTCAAGATCAAAGGACCTTTTGACAACTTATTTTAACTGCGACTTAACAAATTGTTTACATAAAAAGTCAGTCAACATTTGACTTATTGATTTTGCTATCAATGTCATTTTATCATGCACAGAATTTGCAGCTTTGAATTTTAACGAGACTGTTGATATCATTGTATCAACTTATTTGCCAATAACTTGTCTCGTTTAGTATGTATTCATCCATGAACGTAGAGCATGCAGTTTTGCACATCTTATCAAAAAAGTTGAAGACATGAACTCGATATGCAGGTGACAATAGTAAATTGCTGCATAAATAAGGTATGATATACTCTGTACTATCTTATACTTCAAATTCAATGGGATATTAGCGTAAGAATGAAGACGGTTGGTGTTTTTTAATTGCTAAAAAACTATGAACATAAATTCTCTCTTCTACGTACATGTAGAATGTTTTGAAAATAATCAGCTCAAATGCTAAAAATCTACTTTAAAGTCTTTTTCCTAAACGCTGTATCAAAGAGAACGTATATGTTGTAAAAGTATTTAGTGAGTTTAACATGTTTAAGTGTCACTTAATGTCTTAAATAATAGGATACGGCAAAAGTTCTCGGTATACTTTAATTAACATAGCATATCTTGGTCATTCTCAAGTTAACTAGTTGATTCAGCTTTGCACCAAGTCTGATTGGAAATTGTCAGTGGTCGAGTAAAAACATAATAATATTTGTCCGTCAAATGAAGACACGGATCTTATTGTATCTTATCTCTTAAAGTTTGTAATAACTTTATAACGAGGTTGCTGTAAGCACTGATAGCATTTATTATGATTATAACACAATATTAAAATATTGATAAACGCAATGTACAAATTTTATGCATTAATTAATTGATATTAACAAATTTCATAATGACAGCAATAAAGACATCAAACTTTTTTGAAGTATAGTTCATGTAAACGCACTTTCAATTTTTTTTTTTATCTTTCGTTATCAGCATCAATGACTTGCCAGACTCCTTTGGAACGTATTTCCTGTAAATCATATGCTCCTCTCACATGCCCCGTTGGACTGGAGGTCATGTAAATAAGAAACCAAGGCCTACTCAAGGGAGACATTACGTTATAAGGCAGTCTATCTTCAATGAACCTGATGATTTTCCATTTTCCTTCTGGGCCAGGCAACCCCGCTACAGACCCACAATACCCGAGTTTTCCACTTTCCATAATCATGTGATAGGTAGGATACTTCACAGACCTGATATGATAAATGTTATCGATTTCTCGTTCTTTAACTTCTTCAAAAAGAAACTTGCAAGCTCTTTTTCGTAAATTTTTCTCTCCCCAAATTGATCCTTGTCTATCCCATCCAACCTTCATATGCCATTCAGGCCAAATTGCTGGGCGAATAAGATGCATTTTAGAGCAAAAGGTATCATATTCATCTAGCCGAAAAGGGTTTATGGATTTCACACGCATGAAATGCTGAAAATGTCTAAGTTCTGTTGGGTTGAAGATGGTCAAGAAGACAATTTTCTCGAAACTTGATTTCGTAAAGTTCTCCATCATTTCGCAATCTGTCTTGTCGGTTTCCTTGATAACGGCGTAAACACCACTAGTGCTAGCTTGGTCAACATTACTACTTTTCTTTATTGCATAAAGTTGCCATAGAACTAATGTTCTCAAAATTGCCAGGCGTGCGTAGAGATCTATTTATGCGACAGCACGACTAACAGACTTTATGTCTGGCTTTGTCATAAGATTTTCTATCTTTGCTTTTAGTTTTCCCAGAAACTCTACACCTTTATAAATCGGAACTCTGTCCTGAAGAGTCTTTATTTCTTCGTCATTTGCCCTCGATCGCGGCGCCGCGTCATACCTAAGACGTAAACAAAGGTAGTGACTGTTCCTTCGCCAAGCGCTCGGCACTAGAAGTGAAAGTCACGGGTCTTTCGGATATGACCTTAAAAACGTAGGTCCCGTGTCACGGTAGGCGTTGGCACGATAAAGAACCCTCACTGCTCAATGGCCCTGAGTGCCGAGTATAGGTCTAAATTTGAAGCCCTTCACCGGCATCGGTGACGTCTCCATATGAGTGAAATATTCTCAAGAGGGACGTTAAACAATATACAATCAATCAATCAATCGTCATTTGCCTGATTATGAATTCCCTTTACGTACGCGTGTGTTGTGTAAAACAAATCTTCAAGTCCACATGCTTCTGATGTAATCTCGGAATCTT
Organism: Saccostrea cuccullata; assembly: GCF_032062105.1. Taxonomy (NCBI): domain Eukaryota; kingdom Metazoa; phylum Mollusca; class Bivalvia; order Ostreida; family Ostreidae; genus Saccostrea; species Saccostrea cuccullata. Next base: position 39,930 of record NW_026929843.1, read on the forward strand.
GAAATCGCTCGAAGGGTGCATATGTTTCATCCTCTTGGATTTTTTGGGCATTCACTTTCATCTTATCTCCGACAACTTGAAAAATACTTGTTATTGTTCCAAGGGTTTTAGCCACAGATTCGGCTACCGGAACATTCTCTGCGATTTTCTTTGAGCATTGGCTACCTTTGCTAGTTTGGAAAAGATATCTTCCTGTACTTCTTCTTCTACACACTTTTGTAATTCAGATACAGTGTTGCCTATTTCTTTTGAATTTTTAGGACCTTTAAATACCTTACCTAACTCTTTTTCAATGTTTTTTTCGTCAAATGTTATCGTTTGAAAAGATATGTCGCCATCCACAGTAAAATTACCACTACTAACCGCCATGCTATGTAAAAAGAAAAATGAATTCAGATATTGAATTGTGATTATCTTGGTCAGACGATACGTTCCCCAAATATCTCTTTATAGTATATCTTCATAATGTATGGAAAAAATACATTTTAATTATTTTTTTTATTTCTAATTGTTTTTAAAAATCTGAACCACTAAAAATGTGATTTTGGCAAATTAAGTTTTTTTTCCTAAAGGATTACATTAGAAATGTCATCCTCTGGTATCTCGCACAAATGCCTGGTAAGGTATCTCGATTTTGTGTGAGTAAACATGTTAAAGTATTTATTCTTTAATGACAAAATTTTGGAAAAAAATATATATTATTGAGGAACGTCTCGTCTGTCCTTCATAGGCAAATTGGATACCTTACTCACACGGAAAATATTGACCCTGCTATTCTTTTTTTTTTAAATCAAAAAGAATCCTAAAGATATTTCACATTTTATTGAAATAAGTTATTAAAAAATACACTTTTTTAAACTTTTGATATCATACCAAGACAGATTTTGTAGATTGTCGTCATATTCATCTTTTGCATCAATGACTGTGAATCTGGAAGAAAAATGAATCATCGATAGAATCCAAAGGAATATGTTGACGATTGATAACGCAGATATAATCATGGTATAAGAGCAGATTTGAAATGCAGAAGTATATCAAGTTTAATTTTTAATACTTTTCTGAGGAAAAGCTCACACACTCAACATCTGTTGTTGTCGAAGCTGAGCTGTCATTATTAGCAACAGAACTTCTAGAAAATGATTTCCCAAGTTCATCGATATTGCCTTCCTTCTCCATATTTGAAATAATTTTTCCTTAGATCCTTGTTCTTTTGATTTCTACTGGGGTTTTGTCGACAAATATTTATTTTTGTGTGGCTTTCCGACTCCAATTTTTTTCTCAGATCATAAATTTGTTTCCTGTATAATAAAATAATGTTATAAAAGTCTTTAAAAATTTTTTCTGATGATATTAAATATGCAAACCATATTGATATATTCAAGGTTTCAATATCGTTATTTCTGAAGTAAAAACTTACATCTACGCCATGTTTTTACGCAGTTCGGTTTGAAATTGCAGATTGAAACACAAAAGCTTTTATCCTCCACATGCCCCAGTGGATTTAAAGTAGTACAAAAGGTGTTTGTTTTCTTGCATCTAAAGACATGCATTAAACATATTGCAGTCTAGAATAACGTTTATTTGGTCCTCTGCATTAATTTAAAGATAGAATTTTGGATTTGGTATCCATATCAGGATATCGGAAACATTGAAAGAGATTCAAAAGGTAGAGGCAAACAAGGAACGGTGATACTTTTTACAATATTTCCCCCGATATATGGATTTTCATATCATTTCTAATCTTCTATCTAACATGCAGTAAATGTGAAATTTATGAGAATATTATTGGAGATAACCGGTTAAGTTTGTAAAGGTGGTTCAATTCAAAGGTCAAGGGATCAAATTTGGTGGTACCGAAGAAAGATCTTAATACAAGGAAAACGTGTGAAAAATTAAAACCAAAGTTAAAGGAAATCAAAGGTTATGGACGAGGTTAAACTTTTTTGCCAACAAATAGTTATTGACTTGATACTTCATTGTCCAACAATTTGCTAATTTTGATATTGCATATAAATAGATTTCGTACACAGACTGCTTGCTTTTTACATGTAGCTCACCTCGACCAAGGTTTAGGTCATGTCACATTCTCAAGTAAGTAAAAGCTCTACCTGGACCAAACTTGCAGGGATGGTGCATCTGGGGATGCACACTACCAGACTTACTTTTGATGCTGGATCTGACCTACATTTTATGTTCTAATTCGTTTCACTCAAACGAACATAAATTATTTACAATCAAAACAAGAACACTTGTCTATATAGGAATGGAAGCGCTTGCTTGCCAATATTTATTAGACGTAAACATTTACAAAAACAAGTCTTCGATGGTACCGATTCTCTACCTTCCTTCTACAATATATCAAAAATATTATTAATCACACATAAGAGTAAAAATGCATTTTAACACAATGCTTTTATATGTCCTCACTTTACCGATTAAAAACGAAATATAATGCATGTATGAATATAATTATGCTTCCCTCGCCGCCCAGGAAAAACCATAGATAAAAAACAACATCGATTTATGTTGAAAAAACTATGGAAACCTGTAAGTCCGCAGCAATTGCGAGGTAAACAAAATGAATGGCGGACTCATTCTCACAAACTTACGTAAGGGCCATATATTATAATGTACAATTACATGACTAGTTTAAGTAAAACCTATGCAAAATAAATGTAAGTTAGAACTATCTGTAAATACATTTCGACTATATGTAGGTACTGTGTACCATTACACAACAATCTTACATTTATATCAAATTTTACATAAAATTATTTAAAGCGACTAAGCAAATTGTTTCCCACCTTTGACATTAATCCGTTGTGTACTAAACTTTTAATTTTCTTGTAATGAAAACAATTGCTTTCTTTATCAAACAAAAGACAAGTAAAAAAGGTTGAAGTAAATCAGGGGGTGGGTGGGTGGGTGTGAATGTCGCAAAGCAAAGCCTTCGAATGAGTTAAAATCGTGATTGAAGTAAATACCTGTTCTACAGGTATCGACCTTTAAATACTGACCAATAGCTACTGCCGCTTTTATTAGCACATAATAAACAAAAGCACGTGTTCCTAGTACATATGATAAATTAATTTATGTTCTAATTCGTTTCACTCAAACGAACATAAATTATTTACAATCAAAACAAGAACACTTGTCTATATAGGAATGGAAGCGCTTGCTTGCCAATATTTCGAACATAAAGAAAGAGGGCTCTGGTTTTTCTACAAGCTCAAGAAGCAGTTAAATTTAATGATCATTTATATGAGGATTCTTTGCTAAACATTTTTGTAAATGTTGACCTTTCTTGCATTTTTCTTGATCATACGTGTGTTTAACAATTTCTGGTGGAAAATATATTTATTTATTTATTTATATTTTAATGTAAATGCAAACGTAACCTAAATTTTCCCAAATAAATATAAAACATTCAAAGTGTTTATCCAATTCTTATGTTGAATATATGTTTAGAACAATGATCCTTTTTAAGACAAGCTTTTGTAACAAAGCAACCAATAGCTTTGACGCTGGTACTGGAAGTAAAAAACTAGATCGTACTCACTTTGTTCAGGTCCGTGTTGCTTTTTCTATAATTGATAAAGAATAAGTATCATAAAATAACATCGAATCTCAAAAAAGTATTAGTTCAATTAACAAAAACATTCATCTTAAGCTTTCAAACATAAGGAACTAAACAAATCATATATCCGAGTGTTTAATATATTATTGACATGTATTTCACCATTAGCAAGATTGAACGTATACATATATTTCTTTTATAAGTCTTTAAGATTTTATTTTTCAGACATGACAAATGTCATCAGATGTAAATCATCATAATATGCGCTGTTAATACAGTTGTATTACCTTCAATTCATTTAATTTTTTTTTTTTTAATTGACCCAAACATAAGTATATTCTTTTAACTATATAGAACCATACAATTTATGTCTTATTCTTTATGTATATAGATTTTGATTTTACCATTGGCCAGATTGAACGCAAACATGTATATCTCCTATACATTTATAATTTTTTAAATAAAAACGACATCTTTACATTCCAAACAAAACAAATGACGATTGTTTAGCTTAAGTAATCATCATGATTTTCGCCGTAAAGCATTTTCCTTCAATTTTCTTGCCGAAAGTAAATAAGTTCTGAAAATCAATTAAAATTTTCAACAAGCCTTTAAAAATAAACACATGTACAAATATATCAATTTTGTATACCATAGTATCGCTGTAAATTATTTGCTGGCTGCATCAGACTGTGAACCAGAATTTATCATGATAACGCCACTGACAACATACTATTCGACCAGACTTTATCAAGCTGCGACGTGCTACACACAAGGAAAATGTATAGAACTCCACTGGCTGCGTCAATACGCACCAGGACTTCCACTGGCTGCAACATGCTATGCACCAGGACTTCCACTGGCTGCAACATGCTATGCACCAGGACTTCCACTGGTTGCAACATGCTATGCACCATGACTTCCACTGGCTACAACATGCTATGCACCAGGACTTCCACTGGTTGCAACTTGCTATGCACCAGGACTTCCACTGGCTACAACATGCTATGCACCAGGACTTCCACTGGCTGCAACGTGCTATGCACCAGGACTTCCACTGGCAGCAACATGCTATGCACCAGGACTTCCACGGATGGATCGTGCTGTGCACCAGAAACACCCTGGAAACTCTACTTGCGTCACATACGCACCAATATAAACTTCACTGGCTGTAACGTGCAAGAACATAATGTTAAATCTACTAGTTGCAGTATGTTTAGCGCCAGGATTACTATAAAGATTACTGTGCATTAAATGTATCATACATTATGAATCTTCATGTGTAGTAAAACCAAAACTTCATAACTGTGCAAAATTATAACTATTTTATAAACTTCTATTACAAAATACAATTCAGTACTGTTTTTCCATTATACTATATAAAGAATTTTTCACAAGTAAATTTTTAACGACTTCTAGATCACTATTCATTTTATATTCTGCGACAGTGTCCATGGATATGATTTTTATAACATTTTAAATTTCTTGAGCCTTTGGAGCGGCATTTCCATGTACATCTGATTTTCCAATTTTAACGAAGCAGTATCATAGATAACACAGATAAAGTATAATCACAACCGTTTAATGTTCGATGTAGATTCAAATATAGGGATATGAAAAACTTCCCTCATTCAAAATTTATAAATCATTACGATTATTTCAAAATAAAACCTAAAATAATAATAGTTAAGATATTTCTATTTATGACGTTGTGGTATTCCACCCCCAAAGATTATATATACAATTCTATTCTTGTACGCTCTTGAAAACTTAGACTACTATCTATACACTGAATCGAAAAATTCCTCGACACACAACAACTTCAACCGATTCATTATTTGTTCTCAAATATCTCATGTCTTTTGAAAACAATTTTTAATTTGCGTCGTAGTGTGATGAATGAAATCTAGTTTCTTCAAGTCATGTCCAAAAATAACTTTTTTTTTTATTTTTTTTATACATTTTATTACCATTTTAGTCTTGTAGAATTATCATAAAATAACTTACTTAACTGTTTGAATATAAAATCAATCCTGATGTCTTCCCACAAAGTTTTATTAAAATAGAAAATTAGGTGTTATGAGGAAGACAGATACATTTTAATAAAACAAAATTGTAATAAATTCAATAAATTGTATATATTTTCATTTTATTTAGTAAAATATGTATTTTGTTTAAGAAAAGAAACTCGTACATGTATAAGAAGAAAACAGATTGACTTTGAATAATTAGTGTCAGAATTTAACAAAAAGTACAAGTATTTTACAGTGTAAGAATTCAATTTGTCACCCAAGGTTTTCCTGTTTATTCAATATAAAACAGTTTTTGTACAAGTGAAAAAAAGGACTTTCTTTTACAAATATTGGCATGACCAGCTAATGGATTTCTATTGTATTTTGGTAAACAATTTACCTATGAGTTTTTAGAGTCAGATGTTCAATAAGTATGATAATCAAATAATTGCGTAATAGTGTTAATCTCTTTTGTGATTTTGTCTTTTTGTTAAGAATGCCTAAGGGTCTGAAGTCAAGCCCAGGTGTTCAAGTTTACTCAATTACCGTGGCGGTCATTTTTATGTCACGTGATCACTCTGTTTTTAATTAATCATCTTTATTTGGAAAATTTTTACAACTTTCGGCTATTCATTAAGAAATTCTAAATTTTGATTGGCTAAAATCCTGTAATCCAAAGACGCGGAATCGTCGGTGAAAATTCGCCCAAGCTTGGTCACTTTCATCGACGATTTCAAAGAATAAACTTCAGTTATTAAAAATATATTATTTCTTTATTCTTTGGATTTTTACAGGTATGTAAATCATATTAATTTTTAGTTAATTACCTCATTTTCTATTAAAGCAATTCTTTTTATGCTCATAAATAAATTTTTAAAATATTAAGTATTTTATTGATAAGTATTTTTATTTATTTCTTAAATTGATTCTAAATTTGAGCTTGAGTTAAGTTTCCCCTAAAGATTTTATCGTTGCACAAGTTTTATGCATAGTGGCCTCATTTAGAATTTGTATAGTTTATAGTTGTATGTTTTATTGTAATAAACGGGTTTAGCGACAGTCTCAAATAAATGTAGCGTTCTTAGAATTGTAATTTGAAATTTAGCGCCATTATATTCATTGCGCGCTCTTTAATATAAGGAGGTAAAAATGTTATTTGTTTACATCGAAAAGCGCTGGAAAAGTAAATTGTAAAATGACTTTAGAGATAAGATTGTAAGTACACAAGCTTTTGATTGTTATGATTACCTTTATATTTAAATGATTTTAGTTCGGACTAGTTTCCACTTCAATGATCTATGATTAAAGTTAAAAGAAAAGTGTAAAATAGAATGTTTTATTTCCAAATTTTCTCTGTTTAGTAATTCATGCTACGAGACTGTCCGCTGTAACATTAGTAGTTAGATTTATATTATATCTATGCAAGTTTAGATTTTCAATTAACAGAGGGATTTTTCCTAAATTGTTCAACCCTCTGTACAGTCACCAGGATTAATTTTAAAACATATTTTTATAATATTTTACATTGTATTTGTAACTGGTGACTGTTTGTTTATAAGATTATTAATACACACTTTCATCGACGATTTCAAAGAATAAACTTCAGTTATTAAAAATATATTATTTCTTTATTCTTTGGATTTTTACAGCCACCGTAGAGGGCAGTCCAAGCCAGGAAGTAGCCCCACGTGTAGAGCAGTCCAAATAAGGAATAAAGTAAAACTACCCCCCCCCCCCCCCCCAAGCGAGTGATTCCCCTAATAAACAAAATACAACACAAGTTCACGTGTAAACCCTAAATAACAACGTGACACTGAGCTTTTTCCCTTCTATCTTTCATTTAATAACGAAAAAATGAAATAATTTCATTTACAAGCAGTAGGCTTTTGTATTTTTGATTGATAGTATTTAACATACATCTATCTTAATCTAGTGGTTTTATCTAAAGTTTTTATTGTTTTACATGTAAAGCTGAGTGTATTGCAAAGGGAATCTGTCAAAATTAAGCTGAATTATAATCTCCCGACCTAATTTAACTTAGTTGTGAAATCAAATCCAAATCAGTTTTTTAGGGTTTGTTTTAAGCATATATGTATATGTACAAATGTATTCATACAGTATATCAAAGCCTGCTTTAGATTCTAGCTACTCCCTCATAGTCATAATCGAAATCATTTATCGAAGTAGTACATGTATTCTGTGTGTTTAAATGTATTCAAAACGTTTTCATTATAAATAACTTAAGTATTATCGAAAATACTTATCTTTTACTTCAATGAGCATCATGTACTCTCTGCTTATGCATGTAAAAGTCTGTTGAACTGTTCAGGCGATTCTGGACCTTTGTCTTCCGATGAGCAGTGGAAAATTCTAAGAAGATAGAGACATAGGTGAAATAACTTATCTAAGAGGTATCTTGTCTGTGTTTCCTTTCATTGTGTACTTTTATTTTTACAATAATAAATGGTTGATAAATTAATGCCGCGTTCAAAAACTTGAACTTAAATTATCACAAAAAACTGAAAACATTGTTTTCAAACTTATCTTTTGCTTCAATGGCCCTTTTTTACTCTGTTTATGACTGTGAAATCTCCTTTGACTGTTGATGTAACGAATGCTGGACTTCCCGTCTTTTATTGAGTCGTGAAAAGTCATAACTTCAGGTATACATGTACGTGTCTCGGGGTTGAGGATTCTCGGTCTGCATGCGTTATTCTGGATACTTTACTACGGGAACTGTGTTTAATGAACCGTCTCTGTAATTTCGATGGTAAACTGAATGTTTGAAGAGAATAGCTGTCTTTGTTGAATGCAATACTTTGTAGACTGGTCACTGGTTGTAGAATCTACTTTCTAAACAGGGATGGGCCTGTCTCCTTACAATTTTTGTCGTTAGGAAGTATACGTCTGAATGTCGCAAAGCAAAGCCTTCGAATGAGTTAAAATCGTGATTAAAGTAAATACCTGTTCTACAGGTATCGACCTTTAAATACTGACCAATAGCTACTGCCGCTTTTATTAGCACATAATAAACAAAAGCACGTGTTCCTAGTACATATGATAAATTAATTTCCAGATGAGTGACCAGGTTAAGGTTTTAGGGGCAAGTCCATTTCCAAGTAACAATAAGCCCTACCTGGACCTAACTTGCATCTTGATGTATCTTAGAATGGACACCACCAGACTTGCTACGTATACGGATGCTGGATCTGACCTACATTTTCCAGATGAGTGACGAGGTTAATGTTTTTGGAATAGCTCTGTAGTTGTGTGACCTGTTATGATTTTACTTGCATGGGTGATGCATCTAAGAGTCCACAATTGCAAACTTGCTTTGGATGTAGGAAATGAAAGATATCTTCTTTATTAGTGAACAGGTTAAAGATTTTGGTACAGGTCAACCTTAATTGAACTAAAAGACCTATTTAAAAAGAACTTGCATGGATATTATTTTCAGGATGCATACTGGCTATAAAAAATATGATGTGATATTTGCATTGCTTTTAAAAACTGATAACATTTGTCGAAATGGGTTTCGTAATTTTTGACTACCTATGCCTATGTTTTAACATCAAACAATTCAAAGCACAAACTTAGTCCTAATATCAAAATTTATTTTACTGCAAAGTGACTCAATTTTTTGATAAATTGGTTTGTTTAACAAATGTGTGGTTCTTTTCTTACCTTTCCAAGGACCAAAATAAAATATAAGTTTTTTTCTTACTTTTGTAGTGTGGTGATGTCATCATATATACTTTGTTACTTTGGTGTTAAATACCTGTGATCCACAGGCACTTGAATCTGTAATACTAGTATTTTGTAACTCATAGTATACTGAACATCTTCCAAAGGTGTAAATTCAACAGGAGATGCTGACGTGCATTACTTATATTTTTCCGTTAGCTGCGTTGCAAAATATATTGTACATAGGACTACCAGGACTAAGTGGGAAAAAAACAAACATTATAGTCAACATCTGTATTTTTTTAAAATATTTTTTCCAGAAAAATTAATTAAGATTAAATCTGAAAAGAGGACAAAAGCATATTCAGATTCTTTTTACACACAACACTTGTGGTTTTCCAATCACATTTTTGATCCAAAGGGGAAAAGGATGGGACCGAAAAGGCCTAGGTACAAATTCAGAATAACGTGAAAGTTCAAAAGAAGTTCCGAATACTAGATCGCCTAACCGGAAATCCTCGTACTTTTAATACTAAACAAGAATGAGGAAATGTCCGTAAATAAACATTGACTAAAATACAAACTATAATACATGTAAACGACGGCTTGTCACACGACCTGTGTTCCAATCTACGTAAGTATTGCAGTTTTTCATGATTTTGCAAAAACTTTATTTCTACTGACATGCTTTTTTTACTCATGTTACTTAATTTGCAAAACTCCTGTTCTGCTGTTCAACTTTTAGTAAAACAACACGGTCATGGAAACTTAATCCTTACATTCAAAAACTGAAAAAGCGGTGCGCTTTACTTCCTTTTTCGCATATTCATTTGCACGGGTATATTCACCGTATACAACGGGTAACGCGGGGGAGTCGCTTAAAAGTATGGGGGAGTCGTTTTCAACGTATGGGGGAGTAGATTTTCACCGCTTCGGAGTCAGAAGAGATGTGGGTCACGTCTTTTTTCGGTATTTATAAGATGTATTTACACAAAACAAACAGTCCACGGAAGGTAGCAATAGTTAAGCTTTGTCTTGGTCATTTATTCGTCAAGCATATACGTCTAGTTTTCTCAAACACTTTGAAACTATTCGACAGATTTCATATTTACGTTGATCGAGTGGTTAAAATGTGCATGATTTGCACAATCTACGGCTTGTGTAGGGATTCCGACAGTTAAAACTGCAAAAACAAACGTTCATCTTTAATATGCAACAATTAAAAAGTGTCTAGACTTTATAGAAATTAATAATAAATACATTTTCTCTTCAGACTGTAATGGTAACGTAGGGGGGAGTCGTGTCTGAAAAAACACAAAGTATGGGGGAGTTGCAAAATAAAGTCTAATGCAAAAACTGCCAATATATTTTTATTTATTCAAAGATATCTAGAAATCGATGTTTGGTTAATTCTTTTATAATTTGAAGTTTTGACAAGGGATTGTTTTCTGTGGCTTTATAGGTTCTAGAAAAAAAGCAGCAATATACATGTTCAATTAGATTATATATCTTCGGAGCACATATGCTAGGGAACAAGACCCCCCCCCCCTCCTAATATGTATTTTTCTTACATCTCAAAAATTCAAAAAGAATACAAACCCTCACTTTCATCATTGACAGCCTCTCCATAAAGACGACAACCAGATTTATGATATAGGAAATTTTGTAATATCAATCAGTATTTTCTTAGAAAAAGGGAAAGCTCTGGTGCGTCAGTCCCGCCCCTTGACTTTTTTTTGGGGGGGGGGGTTAAATTTTTATACATATGCTCTCAATTTGGTCCACATATAACATTCATAATCAAATCATTTATTTATCATTTAAAGTAACACATCGTCAGGCACCAACGAATTAGTACGCTAAATAAGAATATTTTGGATAATCTGGGGTTTATACACATATGTTAATATACATATTAACATCCTGAAGACGGGACTGCAATGCATATTTCCCCAAGCGCTGGAAATGTATGTCTACAATATGATAAATAAAGAGAGAAATGTAAAAATAATTAACTGCAAACTCTAAACAGATCAAATACCAAAATATTTCTTCACTGTATACATTTAATTATTTGATACCCTCCCTTAACTTTTCGCAGGTACATGTATATACAGTTCCTCAGAATATGACCCCCCTCCTTTTTAGCACTTTTGTGAATACATACAATGACGTATTGTTACATACCAGTAGAGGAAAACAGTGTGTTCTTTAAAAAAATATTTCAATAAAGTAAGAATTTCACACTTTAAAAACTTGTAAATTTCTTGTAACTAATATTTTAAATCATTGAAATGCACACCCATTAACCATTTATCAAATTAAAGACACGTAAATTGAAATAAAGAAATACATGTACTAGTATTCAAAAAGATGCCTCTCATTATATTTGTTTTGTGTTCCCTGATTATCCATGCGGCATTTAAACTGCAAGTTGACATACGTGTACATGTATAATGAGCACAAGTACATGAAATGTTCTTTCGCAGGCACGAAATTTTTGAAAGGGGCGACCAGTACTATATTCATAGAAAGGGTTCCACAGGCAACATGCGTTTTGTCGGACCGATCGAAGAACCAAACTGTTTGCCCGAGGCTGTTAGGCCGAAGGCACATAGTTTTTGCGGGGTCGACAAAACGCATTTTCGACCGAGAACACATTCGATAAATGATTTGTTATAACTTTTACTGTTTACTATGATATTACTATCATGAAATTTTGTTTGCCCGAACTGCAGTTTAAACTTGGTCATTTCCGTAAATTTCTGACAGCTGACCCCACCCACACTGCAGTGCAATATCTCATCGACAGGTCCAACATCTCGCTCCACAGTCAAGCAGTGATTTATCTGACCGCTCAGGAAAACAGTATAAAGAAAGACTATATTTTTTTAGCAATTTTTTTTTTACAACAACAATTTTTCAAAAGAATGACAAAAAAAGAAAGGAAAAAAAAAAGAATTATAAACAACTTACCTGAAATTTGTAACAAGCAAGAAAAATGGTTTGTAGAATGAGGTTACAATTTTATTTATACATTAGGAAATATAACTATTCTGCACCAAAACGTTGTCCAGAAGGTTCTTCATACTACGTGCCTGTTTCGTGAAATTTTTATTCCGGGTAAGGGCAAAGTCTGAAGCTCTAATGATATTAAGAGCTATAAAATATTTAAATATCATGTCCTCATTCCAAAATATATTCTTTAGAAGAATTTATTTATGTTATGTTTGAAGGAATGTGGCGAAGCTAAAGTCCCCTTTCCTAACCCCTACCCTCTTTTCAATATTTATAGTTTTTTCTTCGACATTAACTGCCTAACGGTACATGTATTTAATTTAAAGTGCTGAAATTTTTGAAATATGCCACTGCTTATCCGTGCAGAAACTAAAACAATATATTTCCATTTCTAATTTTTTTTCTCTGCGATAACTCTTTGAAATTTGTCGGAGTTTATTCCTTGATAATTCTGCCGGAATGTTAATTAGGCAGGTCGATAGGTCAGGAGCTAAGGAGGCCTAAAATGCATGCAAATCTCGTGCGCATCTGTCTCTGTGTCTGACGCCAAGGAGGCAAAATGTGCATGCAAATCTCGTGCGGCTGCCTAGGTGTTTGACGTCATTGAATGAGGACTATTGAAATTGGCATGGAAGTCCTCATGTAATTTAAATATATATTAGTGTATTTTTTAAAGTGATAAATGGGATAATTTAAGCATAACGGGCTTCGCCCATTATGCAAATTATTCCATGTTTCCCACTATTGTTGATGCCCTGGCATACTCTCCTAACTAGACAGTGATTCCTTAAGTACATGTAGTAAAGTATATGAAGTACTGGTATATGCATGCTCATGTACTTCACAATAGGGAAGTTTTACTTGTACATATTGCATATATTGAGCAATTTTTTTAATGCATGTTACATTTTACTAATATTATTAAAAAAGTGTAAGGAAGCCTTTAGCAAACGAAAAGTTGAAAATTAAAATGATAGTAGTATTCAACTGTGCGACTCCCCCATGCGTTGTGTTTTTCCAGAAACGACTCCCCCCTACGTTACCATTACAGTCTGAAGAGAAAATGTATTTATTATTATTTCTATAAAGTCTAGACACTTTTTAATTGATGCATATTAAAGATAAACGTTTGCTTTTGCAGTTTTAACTGTCGGAATCCCTACACAAGCCGTAGATTGTGCAAATCATGCACATTTTAACCACTCGATCAACGTAAATATGAAATCTGTCGAATAGTTTCAAAGTGTTTGAGAAAACTAGACGTATATGCTTGACGAATAAATGACCAAGACAAAGCTTAACTATTGCTACCTTCCGTGGGCTATTTCTTTTGTGTAAATACATTTAATAAATACCGAAAAAAGACGTGACCCACATCTCTTCTGACTCCGAAGCGGTGAAAATCTACTCCCCCATACGTTGAAAACGACTCCCCCATACTTTTAAGCGACTCCCCCGCGTTACCCGTTGTATACGGTGATATTGTTACGCAATACCATTGCGCTTTGAAAAACCACGCAGTTCGTCAGTTTGTAAGAGATAGGGGAATACCCCTTCCAATTTTGGAAAAATGGACTAGGGACTGAACATTAGGACTATTTTGCACTATCCTAATGCAAAAAATTAAAAGGTAAATGCTTTTCACTTTTGTAATTTATTTTAAGTCAATTAAAAATTCATCTTTGCAAAACTTTTCTTTTTTAGACCTTTTGGAGGATACACTATTTTACTTCTTTTAAAACCCTGTACTTTTTGTAATTCTGGGTTCACGGTGGATGGGTTCAATCACCAGTGGCCAGATAACCCTGTACAATGTTTAGAAACACCAGAGATCTAACATTTAACACTCATGCTTAACAATAACAGTGAAACCTGCCGTGAAACCTGTCTGATGAGAGGCCTGCAGGGGAAGAGCCTGGGTTGGTGTCCAGTTAGTGTGCCTACACCTATTGAAGAAGGGGAGGGGGTATGGTGGTATGACAGATTTGATTTTGCCAAGTAGCCAGATGGCTTAGTTTAGAGCATTGTATGGACCTATTCGGGGGTAGGGGGCTTTTTCCCCAATTTCTCTCCCATAGGAGTCAATGCATGTTCATTGCAAATCAGAATCCTGGTTATAGCACCAGTAATATAGGAGCATAGCCTAAAATGTATTTACAGACCAGGATTAAACCTGAACCTAAACCTGGGCAAAATTGGAAATATCCTTACCAGTTATGTGTTACAATCAAAACAACAAAAGGTATTCTGCCTAATGGTGATCAAACATCTTACTGGAAACACAGATTTAATTTGTGTCCAAATCCAGATGAGCTGTTTTCAATTATACATGAATGTATGACCAAAAATCAACTATATTTCAACCCAAAATATGTGGCTTTAACAATAATACAAGATTTACTTATAATTTTAAGAATGAAAGCATTATAACTGACAAAGAATTTTTTTCTAGGAGATGTAGCTAGCATCAGTACATACAGGAGCATAGCCTCACTATTTACAACTCATAACTAATTGTTTAACTGACTGTTACAAGTGGAAAGAACTTGGAAACAATCAAATGAGACTAAAAATAGAGGTTGCATAAATTGCAAACAGATTGTTCAAGTGTCAGATAAGACCATTTTCACCATGTTCACTATAGTTGTATACTGTGGAAATGATAAAAAAAAAATTCAAAATAAATTGAATCTTTGAAAACTTGAAAAACTAAAAATATGACCTTTAATATTTGTCTTTATTACAATTGAGGTAGGCGTGTTTAAACAAATCGTCATGACAACAGAGGGCGTGTTTGCTGGTTGTCAGGTTGTCCTTGACCTCAGCACCAGCGTCGGTTTCAAGAAGAAACAGGAAGTCAGAAAAACCATAACAAACAATGGTGGAATTATTTCCTACATTGTATAACAAAGAAGGTATGCATATCAAATTAATACTAAAAAGAGGGTTATAAATTTTGCAAGTGTCCATGTTATTTTCACCCTTTTATCATGTTTATATTTGCTAACAATTTTGCCCCATTTGAAATTCCCAGTCACAGTTCAGTTTAAGAATTTTTTCTGTACTCTTTGAATACACTCCATTTAAATTTGCTCACTAGTGACAAGGGTGAAAGGGGCATAAAAAAGGGGCACAAAAATTTCCCTGTATACAGTTTATAGTAATTTTCTGCATGAATAAAGTGTCTAGTTTTGTAAAAGTGTTGAAGTGTACAAAACTGATGATTTAAATTGTCCATAATGTAGCAGAAAGGTTTTAAAGTTTTTTTAATCCCCAGAAAGAAACTATGCATGTTTTTGCATTTGGAATAGGGGATTTTAAGGGGCCCAAGTTTATAGGACAGCTGAGAATCTTGCTTAATGAAAGGCATTTTCTAAGATTTATGCATTCAGAATACTGACTTTTCTTACAGAGTACTCATGTTGTGCTCAACGATCCAGAGAAAGCTGACGTCAGCTACAAATGTAAAATGGCCGAGAAATTCCGAATCCCAGTGGTGAGCCTCGATTTTATATTTGACTGTGTTGACCAAGGGAAGCAACTCAACACTGATGATTATCTCCTTGTGGGGAAAACAAAGGCTCAGGAATTCAGCAGCGGCAAAATAATGGGTAAGGACAAATAAAAAATGAAAATAGAAACTCAACAGCTGTTTTTGACTTTCTGCAGTACAGGAAGGAAGGTTGGTTGGTCATTGTTTTTTTTTTACATCCTTATTAAATTCTGGGTTGTTAATTAGTTGTTAAAACTGCAGGTTTAGATCTGTATTTGGCTTTACAAGGAAGGAATTGGTAATGGCTAAAATAAATTTCCATGTCAGGTTCTTTTTTGTACAATTCTAAACATGAAAAAAGAGAACAGATAATTTTAGAAAGATCAGTTTTGATATTTTGATTGATGGTTGATTAAATTTTTATTGCAAATTAATAACAATAAAAACAACATTTTAATATTAAATAAACTCTTTGAATTCATCAAATGATAACACTATTATTTTTTTCTTTTTGAAAAGCTGGAAAATCAGGACCTAAACCTGAGGGGAAAAAGAAGAAAATGGTGTCTAGTTTTAACCCCAAGTCTGTGAAAGTTTGGCAGGAGGGGGATAAAAACATGCCCCAGTATGACAATGGGAGTGATCTGGCCAAATTCGCCATGCTTCAGGTCAGTTATAAACTGAAGATGCTCTAGGAATTCAAAATTATCATAAGTGATTATCTTATGTTACATTTACCAAGTTTTTAGGAATTACTCATCTGCATAATTTTCTGTAGTAGGGAAAATAGGTCTTGGTATATTTTTTCGATGATGTTGAATTGAAATACCAGTATATTTATTTTTAGACAAATCAATCTAATTTATGAATAATTAAGGTTCCTAAGAGATATTTCTATGTATTTTACAGAAATATGACAAGAAGACACAAATAACCCAGTTCTGTGTGCTGGAGATTCATGTATCAAAAAGAGTTATTCCCCTTGACAACAAGGAACAGTCTCCTAGGTTTTGTATCTGTTCTCACCAGGGCAGTGTGCAGGAAGTACAGGTGTGTAGTACCAACATATGAAACAAATATAGGATTGTCAGTGGTTTATTGTTCGATATAATTTTTATCCAATGAGTTCTGTGTTTTCTTTTTATTCACAAGCCTTAAACATGTTAAGGTGCATAAAGATTCCTTTTATCACATGCTTTAAAACATAGGCACATAGCTATTAAAAGTTTTATGAATCTTTTTTATTTTTTCTAAATTTCATAAGAAACCCTTTTGGGACGTTCACATCTCGAAAAAGAAATGTCATGTGTAACTGAAATTTAATGTATAAAAGGAGTAAACATGATAATTGAGCTTAATAAATGTACTTAAGCTTCTAACATTTTAATACATTTTGAATTTTGGAGACCGGGATACAATCACAGATTATTTTTTGCTTAATTTTCCAGGACAAGCCAGGTAGTGGCACTAGAGAGTTCCGATTTGTACAGACGTCAGAGGAAGCCCTGAGTGTGTTTAGCGCCCTCTATAAACAGATGACAGAGTCCCCAAATAGCATGACTGTCTGTCGGAAACCCCCATGTCAGCATATCGGATCAAAGAAATTTCAAAAGGTATATCATTCTTCAGAATGATATAGAGATGGACTAGAGCCATTGATACTGTATGCAATGTATCTTTTAACTTTATATATCCTACTGGAAATCATATAATCATACCGTGTTTCAAAATTATGAAATACAGTTGACTTTATATGTAGCTGTGAATATATCAATCAAGTAATTTTTACTTTCAGAATATTTTTATTCAGAGTGCAATTATGGTACAGAGTTTAAAAATATGATGTGATAAATTGAATCTTTGAATTAATATTTTTCTTATAACATTCAGATGATGGTTGAGTATGGTATGGAGGATACAGAGTTATCTACCCCTGTGAAGGAGCTGATGCATCACATCTGGCAGGAAGCCGGGGGCGAGATAGAGGAAATCCTTAGTAGTCCACTACAATCACTAAAACTAGACCAGGTCAGTAGGTCAAGGTCATAACAGACCAGGTCAGTAGGTCAATACAGTCACTGAAACTAGACCAGGTCAGAAGTTCAAGGTCATAACAGACCAGGTCAGTAGGTCAATACAGTCACTGAAACTAGACCAGGTCAGTAGGTCACTACAGTCACTGAAACTAGACCAGGTCAGTAGGTCACTACAATCACTGAAACTAGACCAGGTCAGTAGGTCACTACAATCACTGTCAGTAGGTCACTACAATCACTGAAACTAGACCAGGTCAGTAGGTCACTACAATCACTGAAACTAGACCAGGTCAGTAGGTCACTACAATCACTGAAACTAGACCAGGTCAGTAGGTCACTACAATCACTGAAACTAGACCAGGTCAGTAGGTCAAGGTCAATCAACTCACTGAAACTAGACCAGGTCAGTAGGTCACTACAGTCACTGAAACTAGACCAGGTCAGTAGGTCACTACAGTCACTGAAACTAGACCAGGTCAGTAGGTCACTACAGTCACTGAAACTAGACCAGGTCAGTAGGCTACTTCAATCACTGAAACTGGACCAGGTCAGTAGGTCAAGGTCATTACTAGGGGTGGATATCGCCAGAAAAACTATATTGCGATATATTGCAATATTTGATGGCATATTGCGATGAATATTGCAATATATTGCTTTGCTGTCCATTTCATGTAAAGTTTGAAGTGAACCGAAAAATAGTGTATCTATAAACTTAAAATACCATATCTGATCATTTCACGTCAGATAATGTTTGCTGTTCACTGTTTATTTAGTTCCCTGTCAAAGTGTCTTAGTTATTTGTGTAAGAAATCGACATATTTTTCGAGTAAAATTAAGACAGTCGACATGTTCTCCTTTTCTTAAAAAAATAACTTCGTAAAAATTCAGAAACTGTTGTTTTATGTCATATCTCAACTTTTCTTTTCTTTTTTTTTTAAACGTGGTATGTGTCCTCAGACATAGGAATCAGAATATTTAAGCATCACAAACCTACACTGGCTAAACATCGTTTATAACATTTTTTTCGTCCGCCATTTTGATCAAGAAAAGTACGAAACCAGAGTATAAGTTTTCTGGAAAAAATTAAGTGTTGTTGAATTGAATCTTCAACATAATCCTTGTGATGATTGTAATAATTAATCCTTTTAATTCCATGCTTACCTTTTACACACTGTTGCAATGTCTATTTACTAACAAAAACAAACTTTACAACTGCAAATACACCATATTTAGCATTTGTGTAATACTTCCGGTTTGCATATCGTCAATACCGGTATTGAAAAAATATATTGCAATATATTATCGTTGGGTTTAATATTGCAATATACCGATATATCGATAATATTGCACACCCCTAGTCATTACAGACCAGGTCATTGGGTCACTACAGTCACGGATACAATACCAGGTCAGTATGTCAAGGTCATTAGAGACCAGATCAGTAGGTTAGTTATGTCACTGAAACTGAACAAGGTCAATGTAATTACAGATCAGGTAAGTAGGTCACTACAGTCACTGAAACAGATCTTTATGTGAGGTCACTATAAATATATCATTAGCTTCATATAGTTAGTGAAATTGTGACAATAGATTCATTTGTTATTTAAAAGTCTGTAGTTGAGCAACAACTAGTCAAATTTCATATGTAAAAGCAGCAGATTATCATCATTAATTTAATCTGTCATCCATATTTCTAACTTGACAATGCAAGATTAACTTTTCTAGAAAACTCCTCAAACCATTTAAATGCTAGATTAATCACTTCCATTTTAGGTTGAGAAGGCGACGGCCATTTTGTCTGAGATGAAGGAGAACCAATCAGATGAGAGTAAGCTACAGAGTCTGTTTACCGAGTTCTACTCCACGCTCCCCCACAATCCCCAGCACAAGACCACGACCTTCACCTTGTCATGGCTGGCCAGGAAACTGGACCTTTGTCAGGTACAATGTGTTATTGAATTAGTTGCATGTCCTTGATATGGAATTTCTTTGTGCTAGGAGACTAGGATCTGTATTCTGACATGGAAATCAACAATGCTTTATTTACATGACTGTACTACATGTACTATGTAAGAAAAAGACAATCATTTATGCATTACTTGAAGTGTCTTTGACTGATAAAAAAAAAATTGTTAAAAAAATTAATTTTCATAATGTTCAATGTACATGTCGATTTTCTTGAAGCCGACACATGTTATGTAAGAACAGTACCTGAAAATGTCTATTAAAATAACAGGCTAATATTATATTGAGACAGTCTTGAGATGATGTGGTTTTTGTGTTGTAGCTGATTAAGGACGTGGTGTCCGTGAGTGAAGCTACAGACTGGTCTACAAGGGGGAACACGGAGGCCCAGTACAAAGCCCTCAGATGTCAGATATCTCACGTTCCCGGGGGTCTACCAACACCAGTCAAAAACGTTCTCAATCTTAAGGAGTAAGTACAAACCTGTATAGTAGTCAGATATCACAAGTACAAAACCCTCATATGTCAGATATCACAAGTACAAAATCCTCAGATGTCAGATATCACAAGTACAAAACCCTCAGATGTCAGATATCACAAGTACAAAACCCTCAGATGTCAGATATCACAAGTACAAAACCCTCAGATGTCAGATATCACAAGTACAAAACCCTCAGATGTCAGATATCACAAGTACAAAACCCTCAGATGTCAGATATCACAAGTACAAAACCCTTAGATGTCAGATATCACAAGTACAAAACCCTCAGATGTCAGATATCACAATTACAAAACCCTCAGATGTCATATCACAAGTACAAAACCCTTAGATGTCAGATAACACACACATCCCTGGGGGTCTTCCAACACTGGTCAAAAACATCCTCAATCAAAGTAGTATAAGTATGTTCAAACTTGTAATTATAGTAGTCAGACAAGATAATCTCTTGAGTCTGTTAGTGTTAAAGACAGTCAAAGATTATCATATTAAAAATTAATATTAGAGTAAAGTGGTGGGAAGTGGTAAAATCTCATAATTGGTGATTAGTTTCTTGTAACATTATTGCTTATCTTACTGGGTAAGTGTGGATTCTGAAAGGCCTGAATGTTGAGTTAAAGCCAAAATGTTATCCAACCTAGATGGCAGCTAATTTATTGTAAATGTCACAGCTTCATATTTTGTGTACCTATTGCTTACTGTTTGTTTCAGTGAAGATAAGTTAAATGTACAGAATGTTTATGCCGTTCATCGTCCTGGTGAGAGTGAGGTGTTCCGGGCAGACTTAAATTCTAGACTTCTCTTTCATGCATCCAATGTGGAAAACTTTGTAGGAATTCTCTCCAGGTAATGAATGCTAGACATTACCTTTGATGCCAGTTGAAGCATATTCATTTATGTAATGTTCATGTGTAACAGCATTGAAAACTAGATATGGGATAAAGTGAGCTTGCCTGCTATTGATAAATTTATTCTTGACTAGATCATTTTTTGCTTTATTAACAATTTAAACTTACAAGCACCCAGTATTGACTCTCTTGATTGGATATTTATCAGAGGTCTCCTGATGCCAAAGGTCGTCGTCGATGACTACGGAGGGAAGAGAACAGACCCGGGAATGCTGGGAAATGGAATCTATTTCGCCAGTTCTGCTAGGTTTGTTTATAGTAATGACAATGTAAGATTTATTTAAAAACAGAAAATTTTACTTGAAGTGATGTATTTCAATCAAATGCCAGTGTCAGGATGTATATAAAATATTTCGAACAATCTCATATTGCAAATTTATTATATTTAATGAATGATAAGTACTGTACCCACACTATTGCTTTGGACAACCACAAAATCAAGAAATAAGGGAGGATAAAGGGAATTCTAAAATATTCTTACATTCATTTGAAAGTTATTAAATCATTATTTTCTTCTCATGTTTAAAGGATAGTTAGCTTAATTGCCATCCAGTCTTTTGAAAGATGAACTTTAATTGTCACAGTAGGAATATAGAACATAAATAATTAATGTCTTAATTAAAAAGCAAATTCATGATTTATGTTTTCATTCTTTGTCCAGCACAAGCATAAAATACTCAAAGCCAAGTAAAACAAGGAATACAAGAATGATGTTGGTAAACCTGGTGGCTCTGGGGAATACCCTGGATGTCTATAAATATCAGCGGGACCTCACAGAGCCCCCTAGTGGCTACAACAGTGTTCATGGAGTGGCGGCGACGGAGGACTTAGAATCAGATTTTACGGTGTGTTAATGAAGTGATGAGGTTTCCTCCCCAGTTACATGTTATAGAAATGATAAGGATTTTCTTGTGACTGAAGTAATTTTAATATATTTTTGAAATAGAGTGATGGACATTTTTAAGGCAAATTGTCATATGTAAAACAAGTACTAGTGTTATATAATGGTGTAACCCCCCCCCCCCAAAAAAAAAAAAAGAGTGTCCCCACAAACACCCCCTCTCTTCAGCCTTCATACCCCCCACCTATTCTTTCTAGAATCATTTATTTTCAAAATAAAATTTGAAAAAAAATAAATTGCCACCCATGCAGTAACAGTTTGATGTTTGAATTGTACAAGTCAGTATTAAGATGACTTCAGCATAAATGTGCATACCAGTGTTACACTAGAGTGAATATCTTTGCCTGCTTAACTTTGATACCTTGTTCCTCTTGTGTACATTTTCTCCATTTTTGTGACAGGATGATGAGTATGTGGTGTACAGTACAGACCAGCAGATGTTGAGTTATCTGGTGGAGTTTACCGTGGGAGGGGAGATACCAGGGGAGTTATCAATGGAGGAGGAGATAGAAAGGGAGACAACTGACTCAGATACAGATGTCGGTTAGTTCAGTGTTTGATCTTTTGTTATACAATATGTCAGGTACCCTATAATTTTATTACATAATTTTGCTAAATATACATGTACAATTCAATATAGTTTGATAAAATTTTAAAATTGTTTCTAAAGGATTAGTAAAAAGTGTTTATTGTGCCCTCTGACATTCATAAAAATCTCTTCATGATGAAAGTGAATACATATACAATAATTTGTTCATTTTTCAGATATCAGTGATGTGAAAAATGTGACTGACCCTCTGACCAAGGTCAAGGTTGGACTGGTTTCCAATGATGACACGCCTGTGTCCCTCATAGAAGCCCACATCAGAGCCAAACTGATTGACCTGGCAGGAGAGGTAATGTAGGCCAAAGTGAATTAGTCAAACGTGAACGTCCTTTCTTATTATTAAGTTCCTATTATGTTTTATCAGATAAGAGATTACTTTGCAGTTCTTTATTTTACATTTTATAGATACTCAATATACAAAGATACTCAGATTCAAATATGACTCCATTTATAAACATGAATTTAGTATTGTATATAACCTTGTTTGTGTCAGTTTACGCTTTATAATCTGCGAAGCTTTTTAGATATTACATGTAACTGATCAGAGGCTAGAATACGTCAAACAAAGTGAAATTATTAGATTAATATTTGCAAGTTTGTTTAATACCTATTCTTCTGTATGAAAACAACAGGTAGTGGTTCTACAAGAGTACCATAACAGTAGTGACAAAGCTCTGGAAGCAAAGTACGTCTTCCCTCTGGATGACATGGCCGCCGTCTGCGGATTCGAGGCTTTCATTAACGGTAAACACATCATAGGGGAGGTGAAGGAGAAAGAGACCGCCCACAAAGAATACAAACAGGCCATCAAAGAGGGGCACGGGGCGTATCTAATGGACCAAGATGAGGAAACGCCAGTAAGTCAGAAATCATGGGGGAAAATCATGAATTCAAATTCCTTGGGCTTTTTGTCACTGTTGTGGGTGAAAAGCAAACAATTACTAGGTACATGCATTGTCAGTGAGTTTTATTTGTTCTCTATATTCCAATGAACAGAGAACCTTTAATTAACAAGGATTAATAATAAGATTTTAATTTCATAAGATTTGTGTCTTTATATGTCTCATAATGATTTTATATTGATCATGAGCATTTGTTATCATGCATTTTTTTGAATTATGAATATACCAGGTATATTCCGTTAAGTTTTTCGTTGAAGTAATATGATAACCTGTACATAGTTTAATTGTTGGAGTAATATGGGAGCTTAATGTATCCGCTTCTTTGGTCTATTTATAGGAGGTATTCACAGTGAGTGTGGGAAACCTCCCCCCTAAGGCTACCGTCATCATTAAGATAACCTACGTCACAGAGCTGCAGGTCGACGGGGAACTCATCAACTTCCGACTCCCAGGCAGCGTGGCGCCATGGAAACAGAAGTATGTCGACGCCCCAGAATTCAAAGACAAGGTTTGTGCATTTTAAAGGAAAAGGAATGAATACCTGCAGTTTTTTGTAGATTAATTTATTAAATTCATTGAAAAACATTGAATCAGAATTGTGCTTTTGTATGAGAACAGATGATAATACTAAGGAAGTCAAACTATAGACTGAAATGTTATTGAGTATTTTTTCAGAAAGTTTGGTTTTTATTTTGTCATGTTGATATAACTTGTTCCTTTTTCATGTGCGTGGTAAATCATACTTCATTGTTTAATTGATACACAGTGCTAAATGATATGAGGAATGATTATATTTGATGTCTGATTTTCCTCCTCAGGACTGGGATACAGTACAGGTTGAGGACACAGACTGCAGTGTACAGGTTTATGTTGACATGCCTTTTGACATCAGAAGTCTGGAATGTCCTACTCACAAAATTCTTGTAAAGGTAAAACCCTCACACTACACTTGTCTGGTGAATTTTAATGAAAAGTACAATGTACTATTGCATTAGACCTATGGCATTTTATTATTTTCACATCTCCAGAAAAATAATAGTGAAAGTGATAAAACATTTCTTTTTTAATGGTTAATATTATGAAACAGTGTTATATCAAAATGATAATATGGTGATGGCACCTTAAAAATTATACCTTCTGTTGTTAGTGCAATGAGTACAACCTCAGGAGGATAAATAAAAAGTACAATAAATAAATACACCAGAGGGTGAGTACATTAAGGGTGTTGTATTCTGTAGAGAACGGCCACTAAAGCCACGGTCGAGATGAAGGAGGACCAGACAATAGAAGATGGCTTCCAGCTTCTGATTGGTCTAGCTGAGATCCACGTACCCAGGATGTGGGTGGAATCCGACGAAGGCCAAGATTCACAGGTATTCTATTAAAGTTGTGTATCATTTTACCTTGGGCGTATTATTTCATTTGAAAGATAATAAGCTTGATAAATGGTTAAATGCATTAAGTACAACTGCAAGTAAAAGGGATTTAATGAAACTTACCCTTTGAAATTGATCATATTTATTTGATTAAGAGGATAATGATGATTTATTGTAATGTTTTTTAAAAAGCTTAAATTAGATAGAAGACATATGCGTTGCATTAGTGTCAACTTCCTTTTTCAGCAAAGCATATATTAACTTGAAATACATGTATGGTACAATTCTGCAGAAAGTCTAAGATAAATGCATTTTGGTTTATTTGAATTGAATTTTTAATGACACCGAGGCTAGTCTCACAAAATTTTTACTGAGTTTTAATATTCTGTAAGTTAATCACCATTAGATTAATCATTGATATGTTTACTTTTTTAATTATCAGGCCTGTATGCTGACCTTTTACCCTGAGTTTGAGGCGGAGGAGGAGTCAGAGGTCGAGGTCATTCTGATGATTGACAGCTCCAACTCCATGAAAGGCTCCGCCCTCCAACAAGCCAAGAAAACGGCTCTCCTGACCCTACACCTCATGGAGTCCAGCTGGAGATTTAATGTGGTGTCTTTTGGAACAGGTAACATTTTGGGAAATGATTTTAGACAGAATAGAATTAATATAGTTATAAAAAAAAAACAGTAATAGCAATCCTACATACATTGTATAATGAGTATATGTACTATGCTTACAGCAAAGTGATCTTTATTCCTTGAGATACATTGTATGCACACAATTACTGTAGAAGTACTTTTTTCCGCGTGGTATTAATCTACGCAATGTACTCGCTTACAATTTTTCCGCGGAAATTTGTCCAAGCGTACTTAATATAAATGTAAGGCACATATAGAGACAATCTAGAAAATCCGCGTAATTTTATACCTGCGGATTAAACAGAAATTGAGATTCCGCGGAATAATGACCACGTGGAAAAAGTACGTCTACAGTATATTTTTGGGAGCAAGAAATTAATTAAGCTTTTAACAAAATTAAAATTGTTTTTCTCAGGTAATTTGCATATAAATTTTTAGTACATGTAGCTAGCTGTTCATACTTTGCCTGTTGAAAGAATTAATTGGTATCTCCCTGATCTGTACATCTTATATTAACATAAAATATGCAGAAGTATTTTAATTCATTTTAAATTTAGAATTTAAGTCATCTTTCTGTTGAATTTTGTATGTTGCAGCTTTCCAAGAGCTTTTCCCGTCCAGCCAGCTGGCCAGTAAATTTAACATACAATCAGCAAAACAGTTCATACAGGCAAGAAATAAAAATTTTAAAACACTTACCACTTTCAAATTGATCAGTGAAATTGAACAATACAGTTATGAAGTACTGCTTGTATTTGAATTTTTAATTTTTCTTTTGATTTCTCTCTCAGAGGCTGCAAGCAGAGGAAGGTAACACAGAACTTTGTCGACCTTTGAACTCTTACTACCTCCTAAAACCAGAGAGTTACACTAGGAATATCTTCCTGATCTCTGATGGCCATATTAACAATGAGGAGACAACTCTGTCCAAAATCTCCCAAAATTACCAGCACACCAGAGTCTTTACACTAGGGGTCAGGTAATGTCAGAAAATATTTCTATAGAATTTGTTTGAAAAAAAATATTAAACAGTGTACATGTACATATAGTAACATTGATTAGCAGGAGGTGGGGGGGGGGGAGTTCATTATTTTAACATTTTTTGCATTAATTTTAATAGAATTTAATTTAATTCAGTTACTGTAACAGTTTTATATAAGCATATTAATAAGTTTATTTCTTTCATATCATATTTACAGCTCTGTGGCCAATCGTCACCTACTGAAAGCTGTGGCCAGAGTAGGAGCAGGGTCATTTGAGTTTTACGACTCCAAATTCAAATCCAAGTGGGAGGAAAAGGTAAATATTTTGTCTTCAAATTAAAAAAACAAATTAAGATAGCATAATGGCAGTTTTTTCCCCTCCATATTCCAATTCCCCCTCTCTGATTATCAATCCAACATTTTCTATTTTAAGGTCAAGTCCCAGTTACAGAAAGCTGCCCAGCCAGTGCTGACCTCTGTATCTGTTGATTGGCGCCATGACGACCAGCACCCTGCTCCCATCCAAGCTCCGCAGCAAATAACCGCCCTGTTTAGTGGGTCCCGACAAGTCATTTATGGCTTTGTGGACAACTGTTACATGGTTTGTATTGCATGTATTTTGTTCAAAAGAAATCCATAATTTTTTTGGGCCTTGAATTTGAGTTTTATAGTTAAAAAGTTAGAATAATTTAGTTCTGAATCAACATTTTTGGTACTGATAATTTTTAAAGTTACAGGGACCATTATTTTTTAGCTCTACTGGTCAGAGACCAGAAGAGCTTATGCGATAGTAATGCGTCCGGCGTCTGTCTAGCTGTCCGTCTGTCTGTAAACAATTTTTCAAAATGCTACTCCTGCTACAGTTTTGGTCTAATTTCAATATAACTTGGCACACAAGTAGACTACACTAAAATACATAATTCTGTGTATCGGTTTTTGATTTCGATGAACGGTGTTGCCGTGGTTACTAAAAATAGAAATTTCTGTGAAATTCTTTCAAAATGCTACTCCTCTTACAGTTTTGGTCTGATTTCAATATAACTTGGCACACAAGTAGACTACACTCAGAACATAAAGAGACTTTATCAACGATCATTATTCTATTCATTGCTGTTGTAAATTAAGTTTCAAATCCCAGCTGCTAAAGTACTTTTCTCTTCCTTTGCTATAAGTTCAAACCAGTAGAGCTTCAGTCTCGACAGAGACTTCTGGTTAGATTATGCACCAATGAAAGAGAAGTGCTTTGTTTAGTGAATATATTTTGTGTTTTATTGGTATTTTAACTTAACTGAATGACAGTGTAAATTTACTATTTCAGGCAACTCTGAAAGCAGAGGTTGGAGGTCAAGAGATATCAACAGTTGTGTCGACCTCTGACCTTAGTGTCACAAAGGGCAAGGTCAGTTTTACAACTCACAGATAAATACAGACAAAAATAAAATCCCCTTCAGGCTGATAGAATGTCAGGCTTTTGCAATAAATTACAACAATTCTTACCATCAAGATTTTATAAGACATCCTTTCTAATGATTTTTATTTTTCCTTTGAATTCAGCAGGGCTTTTGATGAACTGTTATATAGAATATTAGCCACTGATTCTGATTTATTTTTAGATGCTGCATAGGCTGACTGCCAAAGGGGTAATCAGAGATTGGGAAGATGGAGTTCTCTCCCCTGACAGAACAGGACATGAGGTAAAATAAACAAAAATAGAATTTGATATATATTGCAATTGATGAATTATTTTCTTAGCCAAAGCATCTTAAAAAGTTAAAAACATTATTATACATATCTCTTTAATGCAAAACTTTTGTATGTAGTAATATTTCCAAAGTACTGATTGTAGAAACATTTGTATTACAATTGACATGAATTTGATGGTAATTAATATACAAAATGTATTATTTATACAGTATGTATTTTTTTTGAATTTCAGGTGAGGAAAATGAACCTGAAGCAGTATATTATAGAGCTGAGTAAGAAGTATACCATCGTCACGTCACTCACCAGCTTTGTCGCCATCGAGAAACGAGAAAAGGTAATCACCTCTGAAATCTAGTTATTAGTAACTTTTTTATCTAAATTTTCAATTTTCCATCTAAATTTTATGGATCTCACGTCAAGAAAAACAACAGATTATGATAATCAAAATATTTTAAGATTATTGTACAACATTTCTTTGTTATGATTTTATAATCTGAAAGTCCTTTTGAGATTAACTTAAGTCTATACAATGTAATTAAAACTGAGAACATCAACATCTAAATGTAGGCACTTCCTTCTTAAAATATATATACTCCTTTGACTTTTAAATCTTTAAGTATCTAATATTTTAGCCATATACACGTACATGCATTATAGACACCATTTTGAAATTCACACTTCATGTTAATTTTTTAATGGACCCGTGGATTAATTAATTTGTAGGATGAGGTGATTCCAGAGGATGCTCCAGACGTCTGGGACCTCCTGGAAAACGAGGACGTGGATCAGCTGAAATATTTATCCTGGGAAGGAGAGGAGGTACATTTAATAGAACTCGCAGAAGAAAAAGTCACATGACCACTGATTTCTATTTGATATAGTAGAAATTTATCGCTGAATTTGCATCTCGCTAAAAGAAATACGCACGCTAACTCTCGATTCTCGCCTGCATTTTGGAACCATTTAATTCAATATAAATAGCAATTTGGCCATAAAATTTTTGTCTAAAACAAAGAACAGTTCAATGGTAATTAAATAATTGTCTTAATACCAGCGCTAAAGTAAATTATCCATAATTCCAGCTCTTGAGAAAAGGGGGGTAGACGATATTATTCACTAAAATCGGAGTTTCAAGCATCACCATATTTTGAAATAGTCTTGGAAATGATTAAATGTTCCTTATATCTTTTCAAATGTTCTAGACAAATAAATCTAACATAAATATATCAATAAGATATTATGTTTCAGATGTAAATCGCTTTGAAATTGGTGGAAAATACCTTAAAATCCCGAGTATTGGGCGCACTTTTTTTCGTCAGAAAAATGTTCAAAAGTAGGGATGCACTCAATACATCGGAACAAAATTCATCCCCCTTTTTTTCAGGTCACTTTCTCAGTGCCGAGGACCATTTTCCTGATCCATTTGAATTGATTACCCTTTTGTAACCAATTACGTCAAAGTTAATCGAATTTTAGAGAGTTATATGCATAAGTCCTACCTGTTGTAGAAATATACATATACCCTAAGTATTGAAATAAAGAAAACCGTTTCAAAAATCAAATTCTGATGAAAAACGATCTTTGTTTATATTTTATTTCCATTGCATATTCCGCCATTTTGAACTACCGTCGCTTATATCATCAACGAACAGCATGTCGCTTAAGACATAGATGTATTTAATTAATACCTATAAATGAGTCAAAAATAGATTCCAAGTGCTAGAAGGATTAGAAAGTGTTGACGACATCTGGGAAAATATGATAAAAGGTTACAACGAGACAGCAGACAGCATACTTGGGGTAAAAGAAAAGGGACAAAAACCATGGATAAGCAGGGAGTCTTGGAAGGTAGTAGAAGAGAGGAAGCAGCTAAAACTCCAACTTACCAACAGCAGATCAGAAAGATTAAAAAGAAGTTTAAGAAATAAATATTCAGTTAAAGACAGAGAGGTAAAACGCAGTATGAGGAATAACAGGAGAAAGTGGACAGAAGACATGATTACAGAAGCAGAAAGAGCAGCAAGTAATGGGCACATGAAAACAGTATACGAGATAACTAGAGTGTTAAGCAATGAAAAGAAAGGCATGACAACAGCAATAAAGGATAAAGAGGGGAAGATCCTGAGCAGTCAAGATGAAAGAAAGAAAAGGTGGAAAGAGCACTTTCAAGAAATATTAAACCGCCCGCAACCTGAACATCCATTAGAAGTTGAAAGCGAAGATCAAGAATTAGATGAGATGGATACAAGTCCCATACGAAAAGAGGAAATAGTGAAGGCTATAAAGAACCTGAAGAATGGAAAGGCTGGAGGAGTAGATGGAATAACAGCTGAATTGTTAAAGGCAAACACAGAGACAACAGCAAGATATTTGGAAAAACTGTTTTCAACAATCTGGAGACAAGAAACCATACCATCAGTCTGGAGTAAAGGCCTGATAGTGAAGATCCCAAAGAAAGGTGATAGATCGGTATGTGATAATTATAGAGGAATAACACTTCTATCTGTGCCAAGCAAAGTATTCTCCAGAATAGTAATACAGAGAATCCAAGATGGAGTTGAAAAACAGCTGCGTGAGGAACAAGCTGGCTTCAGAAGAGGGAGGAGTACAACTGAACAACTATTCACACTCCGAAACATCATAGAGCAATGCACCGAATGGAATTCAACATTGTTTATAAACTATGTTGACTTTGAAAAGGCATTTGATTCCATTCACAGAGAGAGCCTTTGGTCCATCATGAAGTTCTATGGCATCCCAGACAAATTGGTCAGAATGGTGAAACTCCTATATGAATCATTCCAATGTGCAGTCCTTGAAGATGGAGAAGAAACGGACTGATTCTGGGTATCAACAGGAGTGAAACAGGGCTGCACAATGTCTGGATTCCTATTTCTGTTGGTCATAGATTACGTAATGAAAAGAACTACAGAAAGCGAGCCAACAGGAATAAGATGGAATTTCACAACAAAACTGGAAGACCTAGACTTCGCAGATGATCTTGCCTTACTTTCCTCCAAATTTCAAGACATCCAACAAAAGACACAAAGACTCAATGAAACTGCTAAGCAAGCTGGCCTCAGAATAAACACCGAGAAAACTAAAGTGATGAAGATCAACTCAGACATAAAAGAAGCAGTCAAGATTGATGGACAAGACCTAGAAGATGTAGAAAAATTTACTTACCTTGGAGGCGTAATAACAACAAAGGGAGGTGCTGACGAGGACATTACCAACAGACTGGGAAAAGCTAAGTCCCAATTCGGAAGGCTCAGGAAAATCTGGAGCTCATCAAAGTTTTCCATCCAAACAAAAGTAAAGCTATTTAACAGCCTAGTCCTGTCAGTTTTAATGTATGGAAGCGAAACATGGAAAACAACAGAGAGAGACAAAAAGAAAATTGACACCTTCCAGAATAGATGCCTTAGAAAGATCTTGCGAGTAAGATGGCCCGAGAAAGTGTCTAATGAAGAACTCCATCAAAGAACAAAGACAGCTACAGCAAGTGAAATGATAACCCTCAGGAAGTGGAAGTGGATTGGCCATGTACTGAGGATGGATAACACCAGGATATGTACCACTGCACTGACATGGCATCCAGAAGGAAAGAGAAAAGTAGGCCGGTCAAAAACAACTTGGAGGAGGACCACGGAGCAAGAGACTGGGGAGGAAAAGCTGGGCGTCAGCGAGGGCAGCAGCAAAGACAGAAACATTGGAGACTGTGTATTGGGGCCTTATGTGCCAGCGGGCACGAAGAGGACAGGTGAGGTGAGGTATAAATGAGTCAACAGCTATAATCTTTTTGATGTTTTTCTGATTTATTCTTATTTCTATAACTTATTTTTATGTTTTAAATTTAAGATATGTGATTTGAGTTACAAATTGTTAGGGATTGTATTGCTGCGTCATTGCTATATTTAACTTCAGTCTAAGTTGTCACGTAGGCCATGAGTGGCATGACCATTGTTTATATAACAATTATCACTTCAACACCTGCGTTATTAAAACACTAGGCAGTGGAAGCACATATAAACGTTTTTGTTTAAACAGTCAATTACAACCAAGAAAATTATCAATGGATACCAAGAACTGTTTAATTACTAAAAGCCAACTTTTCGACATTAATATCGCTTGGGTATGACCTAATTCATAACACGCTTGGATTGGAAATAATTAAAAAGAAAATAATCAAGTATTATTACCTCTTTTTAGATAACTATTACAAAGATTAAATTAAAATGTTCATTCATGCACACTTGAATATATGTAAAGTGAAAAAAACTGACGTTCTACTCTCGTTTGTGATTCGTAAATTTTTTATTTTATTTTAAGTTAATGTACTAGAACAAGTAATGTCACATCCGATTTCTGCGTTTTTGGGATGCGCTTTTTACATAGGACCAGCGTTTTTTTCAGGATTTTTACCCCCAAAGTTGGAGGTGCGTCTTTTACAACAATGCGCACAATACTCGGGATTTTACGGTAAGCATTTCTATCGATTTTTGTCAATAAAAATATGTTCCCCCCTGTGTCACACAAAAAGTTTTCGTATGAATTTGTGAAATAACATTTCAAATTACCTGTAAAAAGGAATTTTTGTGACACGGAGGGGGGATGTTTTAAAAATATTTTCCGTTTTTCCGTTAATTTCTATATTGAAAAACACAAGTTTTACCAAAATTTTAGAGCTATCTCTCTTTGTTTTCCCAAATAAGTAATGTTTTATGAAAATCCATATAATTATCTAAAAAGAATACAAAAAATTAATCAAATATATTAACTTTTGAAAATTGACTTGGAGGTAGGCGGGAGAACAATACTATCGTTCGCAGTTCTTTCCACTTAATATACGGTAAACTGTAAACTTACTTTTTTCCATGGGTCAATCATTATTTCGCTAAAATTTTCACTTATACGATATACTGTAAACTTACTTTTTTCCATGGGTCATTATTCAACGGGATCTTAATTTGTGTTGAATCAGCGTGTAGAAAATCATGCAGATTTCTTAGACTGTTACTACATGTATATACTGTACAGTGGGCCTTCATTTATCCGGATGCTTTGGTTCCCAGTCAATTTGTCCGGATATGTGAAGCATTCGGATATCTGAATCACCAGTTAAACAAGAATAAATAGCATTTAAAAATTTCGTTCTGATGAAAAATCATCCGGATACTGAAGCATCTGGATATCTGGCGTCCGGATATCTGAAGGTCCACTGTATTACCTTTCATTTATATTGAGTACGCTTGGACAAATTTATGCCGAAAATTTGTTACCACATACATAGTGTAGATTAATAATACCACACAGAAAAAAGTACTTCTACAGTATTTATTTTTTTTCTATTTAGGATGAGAGTTCAAGTGATGAAGAAGAGATGGAAGAAGAATATTCGTCCGCCGAGGTAAAATTCTTTTATTTTCATTAAAAACTAAAACTAAGTTAAACAATCAAGCATTTCTAACAATTTAGTCATAGTCAAGGAAAAGGTAAAGATGAAATTATTTGAAGGGGGTTAAATATTCAGAAAAGTTTATTTTTGGTGGGCGAGGCATTTATTCCATGCCTGTATATTATATTTACCCCACCTCTGATAATTTTTCCGTGAAATCCTGGCTTACGATTGGTTGAAGTATGTCACGTGAAGGCGGTGGATTTCTTATACCCGGTCAGTTGTAAATCCATACCCGGTCAGTTGTAATCTATACCCGGTCGATGTATTACGTCACAAACACAAACGTGACGTCATAGTAGGCATAGTATAAGCGTGATGAAGGATTTAGCAGAGAAAACCATTTATAAACTACAGATAAAATGTAAATGTTACATCGGTGGGGTAAATTCGTTACACAGTCTTTTAGTGACAGGGTATGGGATGATACCTGGTTAGTAAATTTCATACCTGACTCGGCTCCGCCTCGCCAGGTATGAAATTTACTAACCAGGTATCATCCCATACCCTGTCACTAAAAGACTATGTAACTAATAATATCCTGTTCTTCCTGTATTGCAATCAAATATGGCTCCAATATATGAAGAAAAAATGCAGTAACTGTTTTAATTAATTAGATTTTGTGATATACATGCATCAATAAAACAATTTTTCATTCACATTGTTAAGATGTAATACCCAGAAACAAAATTCTTAAATTTGCATCATGATAAAAACAAAACCAGTACAATTGGAATTATACCTGTTACATGTTCGAGAAAGAGAGAGAGAAAAAGAGTTAAAGGGAGTGGGTTAATGAATTATATTTAGACCAGCTTAGCAGTCAGTCATATAGGGCTGGGCAAAAATATCAATATTTCAATATATTGTGATACCATTATGACAAAAAATAACATATTGCAATACGATTTTGTAATATCCATATGAAATTGGCAATATGCTTAAATTAAGGAACTTTATCATTTGATATAAAAATGGACTTTATGAAAGTTGGTTTTTAAGCCAAACAGTAAGACAGAAGTTGTTTTGTGGGAGCATTTCAGAGCATTACTTACTGTAAATCACTTTATTCGCGAGAACTTTATTTTCCCCTAATTACGTGAGACGGAATGCTCGCAAAAATTTCATGCTCGCGTATTATAGAATTCCTTAAAATTATATAGAGTAATGACCACAATTCGTGAAAATATTGTCTCGCTAATAAAGAGGCAATGACTATCTCCCGAAAATAAGGTGTTGCGAAAATGAAAATTATCTACAGTAATTGATATCAACCAGATTATTTTCAGGGTTGGTTTCATATCATAGGTATGTACATTCTGTATGTAAATTGAAGTAAATAAAGTGATAAAATGTCTTTTTAATTACTTTTAAAATATTGCAATACATATCACAAATATACACTCAGTTAAAAATATCGCAATATATCTCAATACCCGCCCTAGTTAGTCAGAAGTATCTCTGATTAAACATCAAAGCAGAATGAAGAATTTATATGCAGCATGCAAGTTCAGTAGTCCTTGAAAAGAAGTTGAAAGTGTGAAAAAGTATACAGATAACACATGACAGACAAACAGACAGGAAAACATACTATTAGGAAACTGAACAAAACAGCTCACTTATGAGCCTTAATTTATCTCAGTTGAGCAGATCAAAAGCCAAATCTTCAATTGTATAGAGCCTATTTGCAGCATGTACAGACATCATGAGGATTATATTGACTTTGACCTCTTGACCTCTTTACAGGAAGGATCGGGAACAGGAGAGGAAGAGGAAGAAGATTTCGAGGAAGAAGGAGTAAAAATGAAATTTTATCGTCGCAGTGCAGAGGAGGAGGTTTGTCCAGTGAGTTCTTATTACTGTATAAGCAGAATTTTTAGCAAGGAGTTAATTTTGGCACTATTAGTGAGGGTGCCAAGAATGCTAATATTGAATATTGCTAAATATTAATTGCATTTTATTTGTAATAGCCTCTTTTGTGAGCATTTTAAAATCGCTAAAATTACTTATTGCTAAAAATAAAACAACCATTTTTAAGGACAAATCGCTAAATTTGTGTCTCGCTAAAATTTCCACTGATACAGTAGGTATAACACCACTTGTTCCATGATAGAAGTTAACAAAATTTTCAACAGCTAAATTTACTTAAAAAGAGTTATAGTTAACATCATGTTTGGCAAGATTTTGGAATATACAGCATTCAGATTAGATAAGTTTTACTGTATGTACAGTTGAGCCATATGAATGAATAGGCTTGTTTTTCTAGAGTGAATTGTTTGGTATTATAATGAACCATACCTTGTAGCTCACCTCAGCCAAAGGCTTATTAACGTGTTGCTGGGAACAAGAATCTGTACCTATTAATGTTAAAGCAAAGACCCCACCCCACCCTTAGGCTACCTAAAAAAATCTTCAGTAAAAATTCAAAATAAATTGACTTCAGTTAGTTATATAATAATGATGCTATATATACAGGAATATTTTGAAACTCTCCTGCTCAAATAAAAGTATTGAAGTATTTAAATACTGTAGCAGCACAAATTTTCTTGGGCAAAAATTTCATTATTTTGTCATCAAAAATATTTTTATGGGCATTTAATTTCATTGTTTTGAGACTAATCCTATTCAATATATAGTCATATAAAATTTCATGTGGGATTTAATTTCGTTAGATATTGTTAACAACGAAATAAATGAAATTTAATCCCCTACGAATATATGTGCTTTTACAGTAGATATATTCATGGGATCAATTTTGTTCAAATCAAGGCCACTGGACATTATAGGGTACATGTACAAGATTTTTAATATAACGCAAAACATTTTTTTTTTTTTGTATTTTTTATTATAAATAATAAAGAACAGTAAATCTAGATTTTCACATTGTGAAATACAGAAATCTGGCTAATTTTGGATTTCAATGGAGAAACTTGACCAACACTTTTCATATACAGGTTTGACTCTGCCAGAGTATAAACATCCAAGAAAATTGAACCCAAATCAATTTCTCTCGGTAAAATGTCTTAAATGAGAAGGATGGAGTTGTTTTTTAATCTCTCTGTTAGTATTTTATCTTTCTTTTCTTGTGTTTCTTTGAGTTCTGAAAAATGATTGACAGAATTTGTTCAATCAAAATACAATACTTGTATGATTTATTCAAATATGGAAGTTGCTTAGAAGTTTTCGGTTGTTACAAAAAGTTAATTTACCCAATGGCATATTTATTTTTATTTAATTTTCAGGATGATCTCGAGGTTTATGAAGAAGCATATGAAGCCTTTGAATGTGCAGAACCTGCTTCCGAAGTATGTTAAGTTAGAGTTATTCATTTCACTTTTCATGATTATCTGTGGAAACCTGAATATAAATGTAATTTAAATCAACTATTATTTGCGTAATATTTTTATTTGCGATTCATGAATATGAAACCAATTTGTAATTGTCACAATATATTTTCATGAATGATGAAACATACTAAATACCAAGCAAAATAAATGGTTCACAGCAAGTAATATTCTTGAGATTATAGTAGGATGCAACACTTGCTGAATAGATATTTCTTGCACACAAATAAAAATCGTTTACAGTAGAAAAATGTATGTTTGTAACAAGCAAAAATAATATGCTTTGAATAAGTACATACATGTATATTGTTCCTGGATCATACTGGTCAGTGCATATTCTGAAAGGATAGCTTAATATAGACGTTTTGACAACACAGTGGCAGTCATTTTTTTTTTTCAAGATGAACATTATTTTAAAAATTATGTTAAGGATTTCACCATGATTTAATATTTATAAGACAATGTCTGAATGTTAAAATTATAATAAACGATCATTAGCTGTTAAAAACAGATAGGCCAAGGATACAGGGGTCACCTTCAGAACACTGTATACTGTAAATGTATTACATTTAGTGCGTACGATATTTGGTGGAAATTGATTTTTGAATGAGTTAGCATAGATTTGATTTAGTGCATATATAAATATATGAGCAAGACATTTAACGTTGTACTTTAATAAACGGAAGATCCTTTCCGCCAAAAACGCTAAGAAGAATACACAGCCAAAAGTAATATGTTTACAGTAATTATCATCATTTTGAAGAGGCAGGGGCTCAACAAAGAATTTACCATTACATACATGTATAACTTAAATCTTTAGAAATGATAAATGTCTCATAAGCCATTGAAAATAATTTGGCAAAGAAAAAATTTCATCAAACTTTTTACTTTTAAAATTTGATCCTTTAATATTGTTTATATCTTTAATATAGAGAGCTCTTCTTTTAAAGAGATCAATAAAGTCTGGTGGCCACATCCACCCAATCCTCTAAAAAACCCCAAAAGGTTCAATTAATTTTGTAAAATTCCTTTGACATATTTTTACCCCAAATACTGGCTTATAAAGGTTAGGTTTTCTGATACAAAAGCCTCTTTCATCTATATGTTTGTAACTGTGTAACATTAATTGTTAATCAGTCAACTTAGTGACACAAAATATGCACAGTGGGGAAGAATTAGTAGTTCCTACACACGGCAGGAAAACTAATGAAGACTCATGCAATTATTTTTAATTAACAATGAACAAGAAAAATCTACTCAGTGATGTGAACTATTTGGGCTAGAGCATATCAGTGAAAGCTTCATAATGTCTTCAAGATCTAATGTAATTGTTGAAATATTGAATCCAGGGGACAGAATAAGGAAGATGTCTGATATACCGGAAAAAGTTCTTTTGAATCCTTTTTAGAACAGGCAAGGCAAAGTTGCACATTAATTAGGGCCCCGCTTGGCGGGCGCTCTATAATGATCAGTCTGTCCGTCCATCTAGCTGTCCATCCAATATCTCTTGTCTGGAGCATATCTTCTTCTTGGCCCAATCTGGCTCATACCTCACCCACAGAGTGCTTTTGGGTAACTGGTGTGCAGTGACTTTGAACCAGATATCTAGGTCAAAGGTCAAGGTCATAGCAGAATTTTATGAAAAATCCTTGTCAGGTGCATATTTTCTCTCTCCTTGGCCCAATTTGGAAATTACTTCACTCACAGAGTTCCACTGGTCAATGGATGTGCAGTGAGCTTGGTTGAAGTGTCTAGGTCATGGTCAGAATTAGCCTCTCTGTTTAAAATCTTTGTTTGTTGCATAATTTTTCTCTCTAATTCCAGTAAATTTATATAACGGGGGATACAAGATAACTTTGATTAATATCTGTAAATACGCAATATCCGTGAAGTCGTACTAAATTACTTTTACTATATTACACAAATGTTCCTCTTCAAAATAAACCCTAAGGCTTTTAGTCTACCGGTACCTTACGTTTTCATGTTCATTGTTGAAAGCTGGGTCCTTTGAGATGGCCACCATCTCAATGATATCTAGTTTTCTTTGTTCTGCAGCATCAGATTGCTGAAATCTTGGCTCATGGGATTGGGATAGGTAAACACTTTTTAAAACAAAATTTTTAAACAAAATTTAGACATCCGTTGATAGAAACACATCTCAAATTTCACCTTTTGATGAACAAAATATTGGTATTTTCATTAAATGAATGTTCAAAATATGACATTTTTGATTAATGTTAATTAAAGACTGCTCTTTAAAAAATTTGTATATGTAACAGGTCAGAAGTGTTGCAATCTTCAACAAATAATATTTAAAAATTAGGTAAATTACAAACATTTGCCTTAAGTCAACGTCACCTATCTGCCAGTGGGATGTATGGTTCTTGGTTTAAAGTTGTAGATTTATAAGAAAAGTCACTTTAGCTTAAGAGGCAGTCCACCGAAAAACCAGGCAATAGGTGGCACA
Organism: Saccostrea cuccullata; assembly: GCF_032062105.1. Taxonomy (NCBI): domain Eukaryota; kingdom Metazoa; phylum Mollusca; class Bivalvia; order Ostreida; family Ostreidae; genus Saccostrea; species Saccostrea cuccullata. The sequence goes on from NW_026929843.1 coordinate 79,506, forward strand.
TGGCATGCCATGGATTTTAATTATTTTTTGCATGTAGACTTCTTTAAGCAAGTGTTTACACATGACAACATCAAAAATTTTTTTAGTGATCCTCTAGTCCTATTATTGGTAAATGTCTAATTTTAAGTGCAAAAAGGTCAACATTAGGGTATAAAAAATACTACGTTTTTATTTTGTTTTATATGTAACAGATACTCAAAAGCTAAATGTGTCAATCAATATTATTTATAGGAAAGACTCTTATCTTTTATTTTATAATGAATAAGACTCCAAATTTTATTTCTTTAGAAAAAAATAATGTGGTCCAAAATTGAGTTTAACAAGTGACTTTTTGAATTCAGTATCCGATTTTTGATACTTTATAAAATCCAATACATTATTATGACAGAATTTTTTCCTCATGTTATTATGAATACAAAGTACAAACTTTTGAGTCACTTCATAAAATTGGTGGGAACAGGTATATTGAGGGAAATAAAAGGAGTCAAATTCACCTATTATCTACAATTTTTCCCAAATTAAATCGATCCCGATCGGAATTATATAAAGAAGAAAATACTATAATTGTATTGTTAAATTTGGCTCTTTTGTTGTTACATACTTCAAAATTTACTAAATCTATTTTTATACATGTCTTATAGGTGGCAGTTGCCTTTAATTTGATAACTTTACAAATTTTGAATTATTTTCGATCGGGATCAGTTTTATTTCAATCGGGTGTGGTTTTTAGGAATATTTCCTAAACATGGTTTTTCATTTTAATTTACCAGAGAAATAATATGCTTATCTTTTGTTTCTTTTCAGTCAGTAAAATGTTTTAGAAGATTTTGTTATTATATTCAAATGTATATGTATATATCTAAATTCCTCATGTCTTTTACGTACGAGAATTGAAGATTACAGTGTGCATGTAAAACATCTTTGATTTCTTGATACTCTGTATTAAAAAAAGACATTAGTGTTTGTACATGCATTATGCAGCAGCTGAGAGATCATTAAATATCTTATTTCCAAGTAATTTTTTTTTCTTTCATTAATGTTTTCTCAGGAATTAATAAGGAGTTAAATTCTATTAGTGGGGCACGTACCTACAGTGTAAATACAGAAAATATTTTTATGTGTATAGTCTCGGGTTTATCCAAGTTTTTTCAACCCGTCATCTGTTAATCCTTTTCCCCTATATATTCTTTCACAAAATCTTATTTTATGTAAATAAAAAAAGTTCTTTTATACACATCATTATTTAAGAGCCCATAAATCGCAAGCAAAAAGCACGGGGGGGGGATCATGGCATCATTTTTTCAAAAACTGGTTTCATGAATATAAAAAACGTTTTAGAATTGGTCAACATAGCCACATATTTTAACTCCATATTAAAAGTGAGTGTGTAATTATTTCGATCCCCTAATTATAAAAAAAAAAATAATAAAAAAAAAACAGAAACGTTTCACTGAACCATCTTCCGTTTTAGTGTCAAATTGAAGTGGGGAGTTCAGCAGTAATCTTCCGTAATAAATATTATTGTAACTTAAATTATTTATCAGATTTTTTTTTTCATATTTTCCGCTGCTTGTTTATTTTTATTTGACTGCAAAGATAAATATATTAAAGATATTACAAAAAATGTATCATGATGTAAACATCTCAACTTCGTTAAATTAATTTTGCGTAAATCTAAAATATTCACGATTCCTTGATAATCAGGAAAAAAAAACTTTCACATCCCAATAACATAAGAAATATTTGGTATAAACACTATAAAAATTAACTAGCTTTGCGCATATCCTAGTATTAAAACATGTATATGAAGATATAAAAATATTATTTAACATTTTGGATAATGCACTGTGTAGAGTAATTGAACAGAAAAGGGGAAATTACTTATTTTTAATTATTTTTCTTAGCACTTTTACGCAGAGAATTTACAAACTTTTCTGGAAGTCTTGTAACTATTTGATTGTGACGCAGTATTAGTCAGGCATATGACGTCACTGATGCATCAATGGAAACGTGGATTCAACCTGAATAATACAACCCATTTTTATCCAAATATTACGTTTGAAGGCGTAAATGAGTTCTATTCTGAAAATAAAGTAGTTATTTTTTGTTTAATAATTTTCTTTAGTGTGTCGATTCTAAATATTTCTCTTGGATTCCGATAGTAAGGTGTGTTTCAGATTTACCGATTCCACGGGAGATAACTCTTGCACTGCAAAATTTCATAAAAACGTCTATATATTTTGCCAGAAAACTAATTCAAAAGTGTTTTTCCCACCGATTTTATTTTTGAAACAGAAAGATGAAATATTTCTAGATTTAGTTCAGCGTGAATTATAGTACTGTTAAAAATGTATTGGAAGTTACAGTTCTTTGTTTCTGACCTAAATTCAATGGTTTATATAGGGGAACCCAATAACACGAAAGAAACAGATATTTTACTAAATAAGTAATTTTCAAACAAATCTTCGATTACATTATTCCATTTGGACTACATTGATATTGTTTTCAATAAAATATCAAATATTCCTCACATTCGATGTGCCGCCTATCAATACAAAACTGCCTGGTTTTTCGGTGGACTGCCTCTTAAATGTTTTTTCATTCTCTTCCCAGGAAGAAGCTATGGACGTTGATGAATTGTGTTTGGAGTCTGAGGTATGTTTTAATTACGATATATTTATTTAGTCCCATGATTACTACATGTAAGTGAGATTGAGAGTGTATAGAAACAAAATTTGTTCAATCAATTGAAACCAAAGGAATACTTTGCAGTATATATAGCTAAGTACTGTAGTTAATACCTGACAGATATTTGTTGCTTAAAAATGACTGAATTGCTACACAGTGAACATGCTGTAGGCCATATTTAAGGTGGACAAAGATTTGCTGAAAATATTATCATGCTTGTTTACGTAAGGGATAAATAAGGATGAAAAATAAATTTTTAAAAATAAATTTCTAAAGGTAAAACTGAAAATCAGATGGAATATTTGTTAACAATTGAAAAGAATAATTTCATTGAGTTGAATGATCAGCCTTTTTTTCAAAAGCTGATCATGATTGACAAGTTGACCTGTATAAAATCATATTTTACCTTTTTAATCAATAGACATAAACCGTACAAGTGGAATTTTTAGTGATGATTTTATTTTGGCATTATTAGTGAGGGTGCTGTTGATCACTAAAATTAAATATCGCTAAAAATTGATTGCATTTTATATGCATTAGCTTCTTTCGTGAGTAATTTAAAATCACCAACATTACATCTCGCTAAAAATTGAATGCCACCATTTGAGAACAAATCGCTAATTTGCGTCTCACTAAAAATTCCACTTATACCATAATTATATCTTAATGATATTTTGATGGATCAATTTGTATCTTACAATCATCTTAAGATTATTATTGATTTTAAGGTAGCTTACATGTAATTATAAAGAAACCTTTCTTCACTGCGCACTAAAGAGTTCTGATTCTATTGTATTTGTTCTGCAGTTTACTATAATTATAATGTTTTATTTTGAATCCATAAATTTCAGATTGACGATATCCACTCTAAAATGAAAGAAAATGTAGAAAAAGTACTAGAGAGGGGTGAAAAACTAGACAATTTAACTGAGAAATCACAAACACTTATGGTTAGTTGATTGCCTGTTTTATACCGTATAAGTAGAAATTTTAGCAAGGATTTTATTTTGGCATTATTAGCGAGGGTGCTGAGATCGCTAAAATTGAATGTCGCTAAAAATTAATTGCGTTTTATTTGTAATAGCTTCTTCAGTATGCAATTTAAAAACGCTAAAATAACATCTCGCTAAAAATAGATTACCAATTTTATAGGACAAATCGCTAAATTTGTGTCTCGCTAAAATTTCCACTTATACAGTATTTGCATGTTTGTTTTCCATTTAACTGGCCCAGGGTCTGTGCTTGTAAACATGAATTTGCCACTGTGGGATAACACTACTTTCATCAGAAAGCCCGATATTGTGGACAATGCAGAAAATATTCATTAGATGCAAAATAGTTGTCTTAATATTGGACTGATGAAGAATAAATTATTTAATAAGGATGCCTCCCCTGTTATCATGGACATGGGTTCACTGTTTATGAAGGCGGGGTTTGCTGGGGACGACGCCCCCGAGCAGAATTTGAGACAACCGTTGGACGTCCTCGACATCAGGGCGTGATGGTCGGCATGGGACAGAAAGACTTGTACGTCGGAAAAGAGGTCACAGGTTAGGATTCTTGTAGCTTAGATATTAAATTTTTCTTATAATTGTATAGTAATCCGAATTCAATAATAATTATCATTTAAGACTATTTTTTTTATCATTTTGAAAAGCTCTATTAACTTATAAGTAGTATATGTATATACTTTTATTGAATTCTATTGCTCACTCAGTCTTATAGTTTTCAGGTTTTTTAATATTTTTTCCCTTGAAAATTTGCAAAATTAAAAAAACTTACTAATATAAGGAATTCAAAAATTACCCATGGCAAATTAAAGAACAAATGATATTTTATTTATGAATTCATCACACTTTCCACAACATAAATAAGAAAAGGTTTCCTGTCTTGAGGATTGATTACTTTTTTTATAGGAGCAAAACCTGTGTTAGGAAAAGTATTGGAAAAGCTTTCTTCATCTTTGGAAGGTAAGACTAGATGAGTAGTAACAAACCCATGTCACCATGCAGCAACAAAATTAATATTATGAACTTTCAAGTTATAACTTAAACAACAGGGATCATATATGAGAATGGATACAAGTGATTTTATGAACCTTGCAAATATTGGCCATGCACCTGAACAAGAAATGAATTAATATTAACAAGAACACAAATAATTTAATAATAATTTTTATGAATGTCAACAATTTAAACCTGAAAATAAAATGTTACCTGGTACACTATTTAAAAACAATTATTTACAATACCATACTGACTATAACATAAGCAAGAAATGAATTTGGCACCTGAAGAGTTATGCATCAAATACTGGGGATTTCTGCATCAGAATCGGGTGAATTCATAAGAATGCTATGACGAATTAAAATGGAAAATGTTTGCAAAGAAATGTGAACATCTATGATAATGAAGAAAGCTTAAATACATAGCACTTAATGTTAATTAGTTGAGTCCATTTCAAGTGGGATTATGATGGCTTTAGCCTGAGAAACCCTGGATACATGAGTCATTTTAAACCAGGCTCCAGGATCATGAAACGAACTTAGACTTAATTAATTCAAATTTTTATTCCCAAGTAAAATATTTATTTATTATTGAATTATTATACCCTATGCAACTATTTGCGTGAGGTATAATGTTTTTGACCAGTCCGTCAGTCAGTCCGTCCGTCTGTCAGTCAGTCAGTCAGTCAGTCAGTCCTTCCTTTTTGTCAGCGCAACTCCTCATAAACCACTGCACAGAATTTCGTCAAACTTTGCAGGTATATAGGACACAATGTGTAGATATGCATATTACCAGGAAATTCTGATACCATTATTTTTTTCACAGAATTTTTTGTCAGCGCAACTCCTCATAAACCGCTGCACAGATTTTTGTCAAACTTTGGAGATGTTTAGGACACCGTGTGTAGATGTGCATATTACCAGGAAATCCGATTCCTTTTTTTTCTGGGAATTTCGGCACTTTACAACTTAGATTTTTGGGGATATCTTTAATGTAGTGGTGAACAGTTTGTCAGCGCAACTCCTCATAAACCGCTGCACAGAATTTCATCAAACTTTGCAAATATTTAGGACACAATTTGTAGATGTGCATATAACCCGAAAATTCTCCGATTCCTTTATTTTTTTTCCGGGATTTTCAGCACTTTGAGTTTTGGGGGAGCGTGGGGTATGTGAGCCTGCTCACTTTTTCTTTCATTCTCTTAAATTGTAGATAACAAAACATTTGTAAAGCAATATTGACAAATAGTATAGTTTTTGTCTGCTTGGCTTATAAAACATTTTAGAAAAAATGAAAGATTTAGACTTAAGCTTATAATGTTTCATGAATCATGATCCTGGGGCCAGACCTCTAGTGACTTTCTTAACATAAGATGTAGTATTAGTCTATGCAGAAATCTTTTCCGAGCAGGTCTGAGATTAAGTATACCAGTGCATGGGGAATAGGGGCTCCTAGGCAGCTATCAGTTTTTTTGGATTGTAAGATGAACATAGTTTCATTGATCATAAAAAAATGCTTTCATTGATAACAAAGGATAACTAGATCTCACAACTTGAAGATAATTTTTCCCTTTTTTGTCACTTGTTCAGTTAAAGAGAAATTCATGTATTAAATGATTATGAAGTATTGCATGATATTCTGATTACTTTAATCTAGAATCTGATGAAGAAGATGTAGACATGGGATTTAGTCTTTTTGATGATGATGATGAGTCATGTACGTATCACATAATATCACTGATACATTTAGTAAGTTTCAAAATTTTCTAAATTGTATTGGATAAAAATCTTTCAAAAGTTAAATTATTTTCATTATACAACTTTTTCTTTTCTCTACAGTTGAATTACCAAAGAAACAAGCACCACCAAAAGAAGTAAGTACTGTGTTTTAATTATGTTTTTATCAGAATTTCCTGGTAACAATTTATATTTACTCGCAATCAATAGAAACGCAACACCCTAATTTTAGGGTGAAAATTATATACAGGATAACTATGCACCAAAAACAAAAAAGTTATGACATCTTTTACTTTGCTAAAACTGTTTAACGGTTGAATGATTTTCATTCCATTATCATGATTATCGGAACCGAAGTTGCTTTTTAGCCCTCTTAACAAAAATCAAAATTTTGCAATTTTATTAAAAAAATTAAACAATATTTTGGGTTTTCAAGGTTTTCTATAGGCATTAACTTACAGATAAAATAAATTTAGTATTTATATACCCCCCCACAAACGAAGTTTAGGGGGGGGTATATTGGAATCACCATGTCCGTCTAGCTGTCTGTCTGTCTGTCTGTGTGTAGATGAGATTTTGTCCGGACGATTTCTCAAAAACTGTTGGAAGGATTTGTCTGAAAATTTATACACATATCATTCACCATATGAAGGTGTGCACCTGCTTTTTTCATATTAATTGGATCATTATTTTGAATTTTGCGGGTGTTTTTTTTTTCATTTTTATTTTGTGGTCTTGTGCAGACCGTTTCTCACAAACTATTGCAAGGATTTATCTGAAAATTTGCACTCTTATTATTCACCATATAAAGGTGTGCACCTGGAATTTTAAACTTTATTTGTTAATTTTTCTGCATTTTACAGGTTTTACTTTTTATTTAAATTGACTTGTTCATTTTGGGCTCATTTATAAGGTTTGAGAGATAGACTCTAGAATATCTGTACAAAAATGTGAACTAGTATAGCTTAAAACAACTCATTAAAACTAAAAAAAAGAAACATCATCAAGTGTTTAAAACAGTTTTTACATTACATCGAAGATAATGTAAATTCATTTGTCTCTTGGGAATAATGACTGGACATGCATCCAGTTACAGATAAATTTATGAGTTTGGTGTTGGAGGTTGTTAAGGCATATCTCTTATCAAGCGTGTGTGTGTTATCAAATCTCCAGGGAATAAGGCACAAGAATTAAAGATCTCTCTTTTCTTATTCTTTTAATTGTAATTTATTGTCTGTCAAAGCACTTCATAACCGGATGACCAGCTTTTTATTTTCAAAATGAATTTGATATATCAAGATTAATTTGATTTTGTATAATGATTATTTTTTCAACAATTAGTTTGCAGAGTGTCATGACACATAATTGCAATATATTTCTTTAATGCAGAAATCAAAAGAAATGTTACGATTGAATTACAATGTATTAGTATTGATGTTTCATTTGGTTGCACTTTCACTTCACTCATTAAGAAACATAATGAGCATTAAGTCTTGTAAATTTTTGTAAGTAAATAGTGAACACCTCTAGATCCATAAGTATTTTTGAATTGGCACCTTCTCTGAAAAACCCAGCGGGGGGTATTTGTCCCTATTGGACAGTTCTAGTTTTTTTTTTACTTTTCTCTGTTTTATATCAGTCAGTGTGAATATTGAGGTATCTGCAATATTAATTAAGTTATTTGTAGTAATTTAAAATTTAAACAGTGCAAGATATTATAATCCCTGTTTTGTTAAACACAAGGGTTTTATCATACAAAAGTAGAAGTATCATCCTTTTAGTTCATTTAGGGATTGTTTCAAGGACACATTTGCAAAAGATATATTTTGATTTCATTTTATCATGAATTTATAAATATATAAATATTTATATATATCATAAAATAAAAGTTTCAGAAAAGAGGACCAACTGTTCGTCCTCCCCATCGACAGAATCTTACGAAGGTGTCACGACCACCACCCTCACTACCTGTATATCTTCCCAGAGAACAGGTGCTTGAGAGGAGACCACCCCCACCAAGGGGGGTTATGGATGACAAATTCTCAGAATCAGATGATGAAGATTATGAAAGTTTGTAATACTGCTTTTTACCATGAGATATTTTTCAAAATTATAACGATCGTTTAAGAATTCTTGAACTTTTTAAGCACTTCCATTGCACAACAAAATCTATGCTATAACTCATTTTAAAATTATTGTCTTTCTAAACAGAACCTGATGTTTTATCAGTTAAACCTGTCTATACCAGAGTTTCAATGGCGATGGCAGGAGGGATAGAAGGTATGTGTTATTTTGTGTGATTTATTATGGTAATTTTACTTTTTAAAGTAAAAATTCAAGGCAGATTAGTAGAAGTACCTGGTACACAGACATTCAATTTTGAATTTCTTGATAATTTCTTGGAAGAAAAATAACATTTAATGTATTAGGAATTTCTTTGTCCCAAACACAATTTTAGGGGTAAATATGTTCCCCATATTAGGAATTACTTTGATTACAAAGTAAAACATGATGTCTTTAAAACTTTGTTTCAACTTTTTTGTGTGGAATCCTGTTTACAATCAAAATGTAGATTGATTTATTTTCATGATGGTAAAACTGTATAAAAAACATGAAAAATCTGTCTCGATTTATATACTGTAACCATGTTTTAGGTTTGTATGTTGTTTAAAATTCCTTTAGAATATTTTCAATCAAATTGAGATACCACCACTTGCCAGTGTAGAGCTGCAAATTTTGTCCTATACTGGGCACTCAGGGCCATTAAGCAGAGAGGGATCTTTTTTGTGCCAGCACGTACTGTGACACAGGACCTTGATTTATTGGGTCTCATCCAAAAGCTTCCTCACATCCCACAGTGGAATTCGAACTCTCGATGAAAAGATCAACTTCTTACCCTGCAACTCTAGAGCAGATGTTCTAATCCCTGCTTTACAGTTTGCAAATAATATGGAGTAGATTGTTCTTACAAAGTTATCTCTTTAAAGCTCTTTTGTCTTTGTTATTTAAAAGTGAGAAGTCTGTAATCTTATGTAGCTCACAAGGTTAAAATTTTCTTTCTCGTTACCAAATGATTTTTTTGATTTTGAATATACTTAAAAGCATATAAACAATGTTATTCATACAATGTAAGTAAACTAGCAACCTTTTTTGTCTTTGCCTGAACAAATGGTTCAATTTCTATTTTACTTTTACATTTTACTTTGATTGGTTTGAGTTGATCTTTTAGCATCTCAAGTTTGAATTTTTTTCACTGAAATTAGCTTTTAGTATATTTATAGCCATATAACCAACAGTGTTTTGTTTAACTCGATTTTTACATAAAAAAAACAACTAAGGAACATTCAAAAACAGCATGGAAATGTGTTTTTTCATTATATTTAGACTATAACTACCTGAATCCTTGAAAAGGGACAAAGATGTACAGTATCTGGTTATGCTCGCAGTCTAGTTTGAATAGTTTACTAAGAAACAAACATTTTCATCGATCACATAAATTTTTTCATAAAATTTTCAAAATGAAAAATGGGCAACTTAAGAACAAAATGGGGGTAATCTTTTGTATGACAATAAAGGATAAGTTGATGAAATAAGATCTTACTGTAATTATAGCAAGTTCATAGTTTACTTGCTTAGTTTGAGAAAAATATTGATTGTTCTGATTCAAATCTAGAATTTGAAGAAGAGGAAGACCTTTTCTTTGGGTGTTTTGGTGATGAGGGACCAATTATGTATCTATATAATTATATAGTACATACTCTGATAAGTTATTAAATTTTCTAAATAAGTAACTTTTAATTAAAATCTCCCAAAAACTGAATTTATTGATTCTCCCTAGGTGAATTGTCAAAGAAAGAACCATCACCTATAACAGTAAGTACTTATTTAGCTTAATTGTTATAATGAAACAAAATATACTACAAGCATGATAAGGAAAAAGATTTAGTGTGTGTTCTGATTAATTAATGTCTTCTAGGAATGCAGCTACAACTGTATTAATAACATCACTGGTTTGATTTTTTTTTTTGCATAATGTTATATTTTCATGTGTACATATAAGCTATTTTCAAATTTACCCTACCTAGTATAATAATTTTCACTATATCATGCTATATGTTACACACATTTTATATATTAAATTTCATATAATCTTTATATGAATGATTTCTAATTTCTACACTGAAAAGTAATTATTGAACATTTCTGCTGATAATTAGAACTTAACAAATAGCATAAGATATGAATGGGTCATTATGAACAGTAAAAGAAATCATCTCGAAGCTCTCATCTTAAGTTTGATAATAAAAGTCATCTGGTAAGGATATAAGGTTCTTCAATTATTATAAAAAAAGAATTTGTTATTAAAAAAAAGGGTACATGTAACTTTCGAGAAAGCTCTTTTGACAATACTAGTGAGTGGGTTTTTCTCTTGCACGTTTGGATCAAAGATGTTATATTATTCAATCATTAATATTTTTATTTGAGATCATATAGTGTAATATACATTTATTGAATATATTGTATCAGTCAAAAGACCTGAATATTTTTCCCAAGGTACTTGAAGCAGCTAGATGTGTTATGACAACAGGGGATGCTTACTACTCCAAGACACCCAATCCCACCTGTTTCCAGGGGCCCCTGTTTTCAGCCCTCTTTATATTTGCATAACTGTATAAGTGGAAAATTTATCAAGAATCAAATTTAGCAATTTGTCCTTAAATAATTGGTATTTTATTTTTAGTGAGATGTAATTTTATTGATTTTTAAAACCTCACTTAAGAAGCTATTACAAATAAAGCGCAATTAATTTTTGATATTAATTATGCCAAAATTAAATCCTCGCTAAAACTTCTGCTTATAGGGTACTTATATACCGTAGAAGTACTTTTTCCCATGTAGTATTAATTTACCCTATGTACGCGGTCACAAATTTTCCGCGGAAATTTGTCCAAGCGTACTTAATATAAATGTTAGGCATATAGTGGCAGTCGAGAAAATCCGAGTAAATTTCTACCCGTGGATTAAACAGAAATTGAAATTCCGCGGAATTATGACCCTGTGAAACTGAAGTATGTCTACAGTATTTATTTTAATTCAATTTTTTTAACAGTTGTAAGATGTTTACAGCAACCTTCTCCAAAACAGCAGGGTCTTGTTCATCATGATGAATTGTTATTGAAATATTCTCATGTTTTATGGACCAAAGTTCATTTTAAAACATTACCCATTTTGGCTAGGAAGTGGCCTCAATAAAAGTTTTTTTTATCAGAGATAATTTGTTTTGGAAATTAGATTACTAGTATAGCATTCTTGTCATTGGACATTTTTATGCCCTATTTTCGAGTTTTCACGAAGAGTATAAGAACATTCAAGAGCTTTGTATTTAAGATCAAAGACTCTAAAGACTCGGTGAACAATTACTTGACTTGCAGAGTAGACAGCTCAGAGAACTCAATTACTGCGCTGAATGGATCTCTAATGTTTAAAAACACCTATTTAAACCTAAAGTTTACAAAACCAGCTAGACACATACTGACAAAATGTGATGAAGTTTGGCTATACAGGTTGATCAGTTGAAAAATCTAAGCATGTCAAATTTTTTTTAATTCAATCACAAATATTTGACAGGTATGCCCTTCTTCCAATTTTCCAAAGAACTAGTATTTTATGTACGACATGCAGTTCTAATGAAATATAATTTTCTTCTTAGTGCACTTGCACAAGTGAATTTAAATTTAGTATACATTTTGTGATGTCAATTCCAATATCTAAGTCAAATTTCCATAAATTGTTCTGTTGGGTATGTATTGCACACATTTAGACATGTGTAAAACATTCCAGTCAAATATTAATGTTCATGTAGGAAAAATAATTAATAAAATGTTAAGAAGGGGGCATAAGTGTTTTAAATTTTGCTTGTTGTTATATCTTTGGTACATGACCTTACATACATAATTATGTACAAATGTGGTAAATTAAATGTCACAATATGAAAAATTCAAACTTTATATGAAGCTAATGGTCAAAGGGTGTGTACTTCAGAATGCCCCATCTCTCATTAAATGCTTTTTATATGACTGACCTTTAAAAATTGTACGATAAAGACCCCCACCCACCCCAAAAAAAACAACGTACAGTGCTGGAACTGCAATATACCTAAATTTGCAGTCCCTCACCCGCAATGGTGACCTCTCCGAATATTAAACATCAGTGAGATATATTCAGTCATGGGGGACATTAAACATTATACAATCAATCAATCAATCTCAAAATATTTATTTTTAAAAGATTATTCACATTTAAAACAATTAAAATTTAGGGATGTGCATTACTTTTATCTTTAAATGATTATACCGGTATATCGCGATTTTTTGTTAGTGTGATACCTAGCTATCGTGATACGGAGACCCAAATACCGGTCTTTAGGTACATATTATAAAGTCCAGAAATTATTCATTTATTTGTTCAATCTTTCAAATTACAATTACAGAAAGTATAAAAAATGTTGAAAAAGTTAAAAGAACGGCATCTTACCGTCCAAACATAATTGATTTTATATACATAAAAATTTCAAGAAAGTAAAATTTTGCTTTTCTAGCATATTTTTTATCTTTGCTGAAAAATAATGACTATGAAAAATCAAACTGAATAAGCTACATGTATTTTAATGCCCCATCTCTCATTAAATGCTTTTTAATGACTTTTAAAAATTGTACGATAAAGATCCCTCCCTGCTCAAAGGCCGTAAGTGCTGCATGGCCTAAATTTGCAGTCCGTCACCCGCAATATGACGTCTCCGTATCAGTGAAATATTTTGGCGTATACAATCAATCAATCAATCTAAAATATTTATTTTTAAAAGATTATTCACATTGAAAACAATTATGCATAAGAGCAAGCTAAAGTAAGAGGCTTTCAAGTTACATGATTGTATAGAATCTTCGTGCTATTCAATTGAAGTTCAATTGAAGTGTAGTTTCAACAACACATTTAACGGTTTATTGCCCCAAGAATGTTATTCTTTATATTTAATTCATTCCTTAAATAAATAAAATTAAAGTTTCAGAAAAGAGGCATGTTGAAAAAGTTAAAACTACCACCTGCTTACACTACAAACAAAATTGATTCCACAATATACCACAAAAATTTCAAGAAAGTAGGGGACCACCTTTTCCACCATATTTTTTAGAAAAATAATGAGGAATCATATGAAAGTTTTTAAATGCTGATTTTTAATATCATGATTTTATTATCATGATACTGTAAACCAACTCCCTAACAATTATGCATAAGACCAAGGAGGCTTCCAAGTTACATGTATAGAATCTTCGTGCTATTTTTGAACCAGTTGAAATCAACAACACTAGTTCGCGATGATTAATTTAATTCGAATAAATAAAATTTAACCTTTCAACCTGCTCGCAGACTACCATCTGTTGTTAAAAGCACTACCACAACCACCTGGGATTAGGAGGGGACCACCACCACCACCAATGGAATCATCTGAGTCAGAACAGGAGGAATCATATGAAAGTTTGTAATACTGATTTTTACTGTGAGATTTTAATTATCATGATATAAGTCTAGAATTCTTTTACTTTTTGAAGCACTTGCTTTGCACACAAATTCTGTGCTATAATTCTTTAAATAAATGTCTTTTTAAATAGAACCTGATTTTCTATCAATTAACCCTGACTATGCATTACCACCGGAAGGAGAAGTTAAGGGTATGTATTATTTTGTGTCCTTCATTACAGTTGCTTTACTTTCAAGTAAAAATTCAAGACGGATTAGTAGAAGTACACTGACTTTCAATTTTCTTGATAATTTCTTGAAAGAAAAGTAACAGATTTGATGTATAAGGAATTTCTATATTCCAAACACAATTTTAGGGGTAAATATGTTCCCCATAAAAGTATCAAGAATTTCTTTGTTTACAAAGTAAAACACAAGGTCTTAAAAACTTCGATTCAACTTTCTTTTTGTGTGGAATCCTTCTGTTTACGTTTGAATTAAAAATAAAAATAAGGATTGACTTGCATGTGTATTTACACCATGGTAAAATTGTATGAAGTACATGAACATTCCTACTGATGATTATACAATCATGTTACTTACTCACTTCAAGTAAAAGATAAAGAATGAGGCTGATTACAGTTTAAGATGTGACCAAAAGTAGTAAGCTGTTTTGAATTATATGCTGTAACCATGTTTTACGTTTTTTGTTACTTAACATTCTTTGAGAATATTTTCACTCATATTGAGATGCCACTTGTGGTGGAGAGCTGCAAATTTTAATTTCAGACTGGGCATTAATCAGGGCCATGGAGCAGTGAGGGATATTTTTAGCGCCAGCACCTACTGTGGCACATACCTCAATTGGTTTAGATAAGTTATCATAATGATTTATTTGGTATCATCCAAAGATAGGTCCCCACATCCCCCTCAGTGGGATCTGAACCCGGGACATGAGGATCAACTCCTTACCTCATGACTCTTGTGCAGACACTCTTATTCACTTACAGATTTCACGTAGTATAATAGCTGTTCTTTCAATGTTATCCTTTTAAATCTCTTTTTTCTTTAAATGTGAGCAGTCTGTTGTAGTCGTATGTAGCTCACAAGGTTAAACTTTTCTTGCTCTTTACCATATGATTTTTATTGAGCTCGGAGGACCGGGCTGCCCTGTACAAATAAGTTTTAAATGTTGGTGTATGGGGATTGGGGTTTGAGTAGTTATTTATAGAAACAAAGGTTTTCTAAACATTGAAAAGATTGTTAATTAGAAGTTCTTTCCATTTATAAATTACGAGATACATAATATTTTACTTCCATAAAGTGAATCTGTAAAAATATATTTGTTTTAGCTCACCTGAACTGAAAGCTCGTGAGCTTTTCCGATCACATTTTGTCCGTCGTCTGTCTGTCTTACTGTCCGTCCATCTGTAAATTATTCACATTTTTGACTTTTTCTCAAGAACCACTGGGCCAATTTTAACATAACTTGGTACAACACATTTGTTTTACTTGTTTTAAGAGGCCACCTTTGGGAAGTCTGAAAACTGGCCACTTAAGACAGGTGGCCTCTTATTCCAGTTTGCCCTCGAAAAGGACATTTGGTCAATAAATAAACAACATTAAGCACTACAGTTAAATTGATTCATCATAATTAAACAGGTCAATTTCAAAAAAGCTTTTTCATGTATATATATAATAACCCAAGCTCATTTAAAAAGAATATTAAAGAATTGAAATGTTAAAGGTTTTGTGTATGTGTCTGTTCCTACATATTAGTTAAAAATCTTGCATTCATCAGTGTGCTTTGGTAACATTGAAATATTAAATAAATTCTTTTAATTTTTATTTGAAGAAATACCGACAGTGCCTGACTATTATTCTTTTTTTATAAAGAAAAAAATACACAAAAATACAGTTTTATGGTAAATAAAATAAAGCATAGAAATTTAAGTAAGAATATATTCACTTTCATATGTTAAAGTGGTCAGCAGTAGCCTACACCCCCCTCCCAACTTTATAAATAGGTAATTAACCTACTTGCTAATGTTTTTAAAGTCTGGTTAATTTTATTGTTTATAAAGCTGTCAGAATTTCTATGTAACATACACAGACACACAAGTAAAATTAACCAGTTGACCAGAGAGGTGTATTTACGCAGTTGAAAATCATTCCATATCACAGGTGTCACGTGCAGTAGAGCGTCATGGATCCCTATCGATCGTCTCTTGATAGTGAAATTCACTAGATAATCATGGCACATGAAGCACTTTGTTTTCACAAGAGTAACAATTAGGGCTTCTTCATGGAATCAAAATCTAAAAGGTGTGAAGCTAGAGGAAAGTATCAATTGTAGTTAAATTCTTTTAATTTTTCAATCGGCGATCTTGAAAAATAATTACAAATTGATCTAACAGGACAAATATCTTTTTTTCATAAACACAGAGTTCAGCGTATCTAAAAGCATTTTTTTTAAAATTGCATTAATAGATTAAATTTACTATCATTATCATAATATCAGCCAATGCGTTTAAAAGATGTAATAGGACCGCAACAAGTGATGAAATGGCCGCCTATTACAGTGTCAATATGGCTGTTGGGGGAGGATTTGGGTGGCCGCTGGCCACTTTACACAGGTGGCCGTTTATTCCAGTTAAAATATATAGGAAAAATCGTCGGGGGGAACTGAAAGTGGCCGCTGACCGCGAGTGGCCGTTGATTTCGGGTTGCCGCTAAGACAAGTTTGACTGTACAAAAATAGGGTGGGTTTATTAAAAAATCTTCTCAGAACAACTGGGCCAGAAAAGCTGAAACTTATGTGGAAGCATGCTGGGGTAGTGTAAATTCTAAATTGTAAAAATCACTACACCCGGGAAGGGGGACCCGGGGGGTAGGGGGACCACAATAGGGAATCAAAGTTTTACATTGAAATATATAGGAAAAATCTTCTCAGGATCCACTGAGGCAGAAAAGCTGAAAATTATGTGGAAGCATGCTGGGGTAGTGTAGATTCTAAATTATTAAAATCTTGACCCCAGGAGGAAGGGCGGGGCCACAACAGGGAATCAAAAGTTTTACAAAGAAATATATGGGATTTCTTTTTAAAAAAATGTTCTTTTGAAGAACCACTGGGCCAGGAAGCTGAAAACTTATAAATGTGGAAGCATGCTGGGGTAGTGAGAATTTTAAATTATAAAGGTTATGACCCCTGGGCAGGGCGGGACCACAATAGGGAAACAAATTTTTTACATAGAAATATATAGGAAAATCTTTAAAAATCTTCTTCTCAGCATCCACTTGGCCAGAGAAACTGAAACTTATGTGGAAGCATGCTGGGAGTGCAGATTTTAAATTGTTCAAATCATGACCCGGGCCGGGGGAGGGCAGGGCTTCAGTAGGGAATCAAAGTTTAACCTGAGCCAAAGACTCAAGTGATCAAATTTCTGATCAAACCTGAGCAGTTGTCTTAAAATGAGTATTCTGAGCAGTTGTCTTTAAACGAGCAGTTTTCTTTAACTAAGCAGTTGTCTTAAAACGAGCAGTTCTCTTTACCGTAGCATTTGTCTTAAAATGAGCATTAGTCTTATCCTGACAGTTTGTCCAAATTTAGCATTGGTCTTATTCTTTGCAGTTGCCTATATATCGATATTAGAAAAACATTGCAATAGGAGTATTTTTAGTCAGTTTACCGCAATATACCAAAATATCGACAATTGCCCTGCCCTAGTCTTTTGTTATAAGTAGAAAACAGAATATAATTGAGTATTTTAGCACCTCCATAACAGTAATTGTAATGAATTCATGACCCTGTCACTACAATATATTATTATTTTGGCTGTTATCTTTTGCAGATAACCATTGATTTTCCTCAGGCATTTAAGAACGTACACACCTAACAGAACTCTTGCGATTTCAATCGAACGTTTGACGTGACGTGAAATTAACGTCAGCAATAAAGCGTCAAAATGATGAATAAAACGATCCTGATGTATATCAATCAAAAAAAAATTGGATAAGGGGCTTGGCTATGATAATGAATACCATACTCAATCCATGTTTTTTTTTTAATTAACCCGATTAAACTCTGTTAAAAGCAAGACATAAAATACCATCTCTTTATGTTTATTTCATTTTATTTTATATACAATCAATTGTAATCATGATCAAGGCGTAGCATTTTTTTTTAATTCTGAAAATTTTATTTTACATTGCCGAAATTCTTATTATGTACAATTGGCTATATAACATTCCGATTAATGGTCTTCATTACAATTTGTGCATTTACGATATAAATATTGTTTTTCTTCTTAATTAAATAAAACAACAATAAACAAACAAAAACACTTTTAACAATGTAAAAATCGATGTTGTTCTCGAACCCTTACTGATCAAAAAGGAACAACTCTGAAAATGTAGGGGATGTTTATTTTCCTCCCTTTATTCACGGTTTTCCACAGAATCAGATACATTTACAGCAGGACCTGATAAATCCGAGAATTGAATACTATAGACCACATATACACAATGTAAGTATAGAATTGAAAAGAATTTTCACTAGTACTGAAATTATCTGCATTTATGAATATCCTATTGCAGCAAATCGTTTGACTTTCTGTCCTGTCAACAATGTCGGTTCGCATTTCCTCGAATCAAAACAAAATGTTGCCTATAAGCATGATAAGATTTTTATCAAATGAATGTGCGATTTGATACGAATTGAAATAGACGAAGAGTTTAATGTTTGATATTTTGAAGTTAATGTGGATGAATACAGAATTTTCATTTTAACTTTAGAAGCAACGAAATTGAAAGAATGCGTACAATATGAGGGGTGTACATCTATGCAAATGTCGATGTATCCCCGGCCCACAGTCACATACTGTCTCGTTTGAAATAATGACATGAAAGAAACTACAATTATTCCATTTATATCACAGGAGAGTTGAACATACACCATTTTTTTTATAAATAGAATTAAAGAAATAAAATTAAAAATCAACATATTCAAGTTCAACATAACTTGAATTCGTATCCAGGTTTCATGTGATAATGGAAGTGCATAGCGCATACATATGGACTAAACACTAAAATCCTTGATGTGTAATTTTTTCCCACAGAAATATAAAAACAGTAGTCAGTATTTATTGGCATTCATGAATTAAAAAAATTATGCATACCTCCGGATTCAAATGACGAAATACTAGTTTATTTGCACTGTAATCATATTTCGTCAAAAGCTAATGGTCTGCGACGCAAAACAGGAAGGGGTGGGGGTAGTAAGGGTATTCAAATATTGCCTTAAAATCTACATTAAAATACGCTTTACATATGAGGACTTTTGAAATTGTAAGTCAGTTTATTTTTAAAGCAAAAGCAATATTCCAATTTGATTTTTTTAAAATATATTGTAGATTCATAAGCATATTCATAGACCGTATGAAAGACACGCGGGAACGTGATTAATTGAGAAAGGGGGGGGGGGGGGGGGAATTTTCCGCTATTAAATCAAAACTGGTCGTACAAAAGTTATACAAAAATTATGAAGATTATTTTTACTACCAGCTACCTAAAGAAAGTTTTTTAACAAAATTAAACGACAGGTTTTTTCACAAAAAAAATTTGAATTTGAAAAATACACAATTTTCAAGGCTTAGATAATACATAGTATTTCAGTTTAAGGTCTTTAAAAGTTGTTTTGATGATATGTATATTAAAAAGATGACTATGTTTTTGTCTTAAATGGTTAAAGGAATAAGACAGTGAAATTTGACATTTACCGGTATATCTATTCTGGCTTTTTTGAAAATCAAGGTTTAAGTAGTTCATTGACTAAAAATTTTCTCTCTTTGTAAACAACTAAAGGGGGGTAACTTTTGGAAGTTCCTGTCCAAAAACCACTCGAACGATTTTGTCCAAAATGTGCATACATCAGTAAATATATTCATGTACTAAATATACAAAAATAGCGAAAATTAAACGACAGGAATTTTTTGGGGTGGGTGTGTTGTACATCCTTAAATAAAGAATTAACCCTTCATTTCATTTAATGTATCAAGAGACTAGAGTGCTGGCTTCTGACAACTTACAGACTTTTGTATAAATGAGGTGAGATTCATCTGAGCATCGTGTAGAATTAAGGTTTAGGTTTTTGGCTATATGTATAGGGAATATGTATATTGGACTTGGTGGCTAAGTGGTTAGAGCACCTTACTGGTAGAAGGATATGGAGATAATGAACAGTATTCAATCATCAAAATCCATAAAACAATACAAATTAGGAGCAGAGCAAACACAGACCTCCAAAACATCAGAAGTGGGATCAGGTGCCATGGACTGGTGTAGGTGTCCTACCAGGTTTGTTTCCAGGTCCAGCCATCAGTTTTACCCTTTCCTATTTCATGAGGTGCCATTGACCACTTCCCAATAAAAGCCCTACCTGACTAAGAATATTTGGCTTTGTGTCTTTAGTGATGAAGACAAAATAAGGAAAGTAATGACTCTTTGGACCGTGGATATTATGGTCTGGTAGCTGTAAACACTTAACTAGTAATACAGGGGTCCAGGGTAAAATTCCGAGTCCAACCATAAATTTTCTCTTTTCCTGTTACAATTAAGTGTAAACCAACTTTGTGTACCTTCCCATCACAATGTTCACAGTCATATAGAAAAATAAAAAAGTAATTTACTTAATATATGTTTGTAATGAATGCAAATTGTTGTTTGGAAATGCCGGGTTACAAAAGTAATTCATTGTGTTTGCATGTGTTCAAATGAATACAAATATATAAGAGTTTATTTACAGTGGACACATTGAAATACTTGAGACTTGCTAGTTTTTGCAATATGAGTTTAAATAGAGATGATAACATTTTAATTAAAGAATTTTCCTAGTTTTTTTATTACCCAAAACAAGGAATGTTTACCAAACAAGAAATCTATGAATGTACCAATCTCACGTTGATTACTTCCTGCTTAAATTTAATGTTTACATTTAGAAGACAAACCTGAACCTCCCCCAGAACAAGATGAGTTGGAGATGGATGATCTCTTTGAGGAACTCCCCGAGGAACCAGTACCACCCCCCTCAATACCAGCCAGAGGGAGACCACCTCCACCATCAACACAGGCTCACAGTAAATTTCATTCTTAAACAACTTATTGTTAAGTTTGTGTTTAAAAAAAATCTTAAGAGGTACATGATATGAAAAGTATTGAATGGATGATTTTCATGTTTGATGTTACATATTTAAGAGAAAAAGTGCTAATTTTAAAGATCTTAAAGTTTATCTTTGCTGTGCCTTGTAACAATGATTTGTTCATGATTTTTAGCTCACCTGAGCTGAAAGTTCAAGTGAGCTTTTCTTGTCACATTTTGTCTGTAGTCCGTCTAGCTGTTCGTTCATCCATCTGTCTGTAAACTTTCTACATTTTTGACTTTTTCTCAAGAACTATTTAGCCAATTTTAATCAAACTTGCCTCAAATCATCCTTGTATGAAGAGGATTCAAGTTTGTTCAAATGATGGTCACATTCATTCAGTGGGAGATAATACATAATAAGTGAACATTTTTGGCATGATTTAATAAAATTCTTCTCAAAAACCAATGACTATGCCAGGAAAGATGAAACTAATGTGAAAACATTCATTAGTACTGTAGATTCAAAGTTGTTCAAATCATGACCCCCGGGGGTAGGGTAGGGTAGGGCCACAAAGGACGCCACAAAGGACGATCAAGGTTTTACGTAGATTAATTAAATATATTGGAAAAATCTTTAAAATCTTCTCAAGTACAGCAAAGTCATTTTTTTTTTTAGAATACTCTGATAAGTTTTCTTTAATTTTCTAAATTAAAAATTTTAAATTTAAAAACCCCCAAATATTTTTTTTTTTATTACTTTTTTTTTTTTTGATTTTTTCGGTCAAAAAAAAAAAGCATCCCTAAAGAAGTAAGTAAATGGTTTAATAATTACTATTTTTTAAATGAAACAAAATATACTGTAAGGAAAAAAATTTAGTGTGTGCGTGTACTCCATTACTGTATTTGGAATGCATTTTTTTTTAAAGAAATCATACTTTGTTGTTGTTAGGTCTTTCCCCCTTTTCTGGGGAAAAATGTTGATTTTTTTTTTCTTTTTTTCCCTTTTTTTTTAGCCACCTAGCCAAAGCTCAAGTGAGCTTTTTGATCAAAATTTGTCTGTTGTCTGTCTTTGTTGAGTCGTTGTCGCGGGTTGTCGTCAAAAACTTTTCACTTTTTCACTCCTCAAGAACCACTGGACCAATTTTAAACCAAATTTGCCACAAATTTTGGGAAAGGGGTTTAAGTTTGTTCAAATAATGGGCCACACCCTTCTCCAAGGGGAGATAATTATGAATTAGAGAAAAATTAATGGCATTTTGAAAAAATCTTCTCAAGAACCACAGGACCAGGGATGAAACTAAGTGGTAGCCTCAGGTAGTGAATTCAATTTTTTTTAAATCAACCCCCCGGGGTTAAAATTCAAGTTTCCCCCCCCCCCCCCCCAACTAGAAAACTTTTAGTTTTGATCTGATATGTGCTTTTTCCTAGCCGATGTGCTCAGGTGAGCGCTGTAGCCCCTGGGCCTCTTGTATTATTTTTCCGCCGTGTGATTTTGCGTTTCAAGATTTATCGAAAAGATTTTAAGATCATAAGTATGTACTCCGTAAAAGATTATCACATTTGACCCTGTGTAAATGAACCTTGACCCCTTTTTCGTGGTTATTGCCCCTTTCGCAAGAAATGCTTGTTATCGCTACTCCTCCAAAACCATAAATCACAGAGATATAAAACTTTTACAAATGTCTTCAAGTAATTGAGGGGACTCTCCAATCTATGCATTGTGAAAGTATTCGGTGACCCCTTCAATGAGTTATTGCCCCTCAAACTTTTTGAATTTTACAAATAATTAAAAATTTTCAAAACAACAAGTCGTAGAGACATGGGACTAACTGCATAAGATTCATTGACCTTCGACCTTAAAAATTCATGGAAAGGTCAAAGGTCAAGGTCATTCCAATAATGAGAAATTTAGCATTTTATATATCTCTTTTGTCTCTCAATATATACTTAATGTCTATGCATCATTAATATGTACTCTTAAAACTGTTTCAAAGATTTCATTCTTGTCCCCTAACATTAACCCTTTTAAAAGTTATTGCCCCTTGAGCGAAAAACCTTGTTATCACTACTCCTCTGAAACGGTAGAGACATCAATCTTTCATTAATGTCTTAAGGGTCTTTGGAACTAACTTCACTGTATAAGTGTGAAAGGATCAGATGACACCTTATATGAGTTATTGCCCTTTAACTTCTTTGTACTTACTATTAAACCTTATAATTTGGAAACTTAAAGTCATAGAAGAATGGGGTCAATTGCATTGTACATGTAACCCTTGACCTTGAACATTTTACAAGGTCAAAGGTCAAGGTCATTCCATTTTTTTTTTATTTTTTTTCTATGCTTTGAGACATTTTTGGTTTCTTTTTCATGGAATTTAATTTTAAGAAGTCAGATATAAAACAAATTTGAAATTCATGTGTACATGTATCAACTACTTACACTGTAAATCAGATTTACATTTACTAACTGGTATAATAATTTCTGCTAAATTTTGCACACATTATAATGTTTATATGAATTATTTCTAAATTATACATTGAGGAGTATTTTTTTAACAAACACTTCCACCCATAATTAGAACTTAACAATCAGAATAAGATATGAAAGCATCATATATAAGGAACAGAAAAAGAAATCATGTCTTTGTAATACATCCATCCATCTGTACACATATTCTCTTGTTTTTAAAAGATAATTCTATTATTATGTAGAGATTTGATATTTTGATTCTGTTGACAGTAAGCCTGAGTCAGGCATTTATTATCTTAATTAATTAGTTTGTTTCTTTATGTCATCTGTTTAGGATATAGGGTTGATAGGAAAATACCACTTTTTAAATGTGAATTTCTGGATGTGATTGATAGACACATCTTGCACTTTCAAAAATTTTCACTTTTTTCCTTAATACTTCAGAAAAGTAACAATTATGCTGTGTATTAATGAAAAATATTTTAAAAATAATTAAAAAATAATGTAATCCAGAAAGTTCAGAGTAGAAATGTGAAAGGAACCCTTTCACTGGTATTGTCAGTCTGTATGTGCTCAGTGATGTGTTTAGTGTTTAACACTTGAATACATCCTGGGAACGTAAACTTTAACAACAACAGAGCTCGTGCCCTGTTTACAAAAACAGTGTACACTTCAACAGACAGGTGTTTTCAATTTGTGAAACTCTGTACACAACACTGAGCACAGGCTGACCAAACCAGTGAGTGGGTTTTTCTATCGCAATTTTTTTTACTTTAAAATTTCTGGATTATTGATGTAATATAATTTATTAATATTTTTATAAGAATTCATTTAGTGTGATAATATACACTGATGTGATATTTTATAAATCAAAAGACCTAAATATTTTTCCCAATTAAGGTGCTTGAAACAGCTAAATGACTATGTTTTAATGCCAAAAACTAACGGCCAATAGCAGTAGAGCACATCAATCTGTTTGGCACATGTTCATGTGATAATAGTCCACTATATCACGTGCTTATGGTGTTTATGTCCAGTTTATCACTATTTTGTTAAAGAGACAAAGACTATTCTCTGTAAGTTTACTTTACAGGGATTTCAATAGCCTCATTTAAAGTCAGAGTTTCTCAAAGTTCATGGTAGTTTTAATAACCTTGTATGCAAATATGATTCTTAATAGTTGACCTCATTTGGCTACCGATACATGTATCATGTTTCATACTTATTGTTTAGACTTTTTATATTGAATTTGACTATGGAAACCTCTGTCTACCTGAACAAAACATAGGTCTCACAATGGATGTGACTGGTCAACAGGGGGTGTTTACTCATCCAG
This sequence comes from Saccostrea cuccullata, assembly GCF_032062105.1. Classification (NCBI taxonomy): domain Eukaryota; kingdom Metazoa; phylum Mollusca; class Bivalvia; order Ostreida; family Ostreidae; genus Saccostrea; species Saccostrea cuccullata. The sequence goes on from NW_026929843.1 coordinate 104,395, forward strand.
GGCACCTGATCCCACTTTTTTCTAGGGGCCTCTGTTTTTATCATCTCTTCTTAGTCATATTTATATTATTTATTTTATTATTTTTTTTTATATCGATTTCTGTAACATTTGTAATATGTTTACAGCAACATTCCCCAAAGCAGTGGGGTCTTGTTCATCATAATAATTGTTAAAAGTTTAAAGTCATCATTTTTAAATTCTATGGTCATAAAATATTGTAGCAAATACAATTTATCATTGAATGAAATGCTATACGTTTTCATACCAATTGTTAGTCCATTATTTATACACTAATTTATAAGGTTTTTTTTGTTATTTCCTGATTATACAACGGGCACACGGCGGGTGTGACCGATCGGCAGGGGATCTCATCCTCCAGGGCCCTATCCCACCTCTGATGTTTGGAGGTGGTTTGCTCTGCTTTTATTTTGTATATTGCTTCATGGCGTTGAGATTGAAACTTTTCGTTATTTATACCTTCATTGAAATATTTATGTGTTGTGGATCAAAGTTCATTTGTAAAAAAGTGAATCCAAAATATATTACAACCACTAGAAAAGCGACGTATTCATGGTTATTTTAGCTAGAACATATGAAAAAACAATGCCTTGTTGCCATGAATCAAAGTTGAAATAACGATACATTAGTGTCGTTTTCCCGGAAATTTTACATGTACCCGGAGTAGTGTTTAGGTGGGCCTATAATATTAATAGGAGGCGGGACTATCATCAGTGTTTTTTATATTTTCCTTCTCTCTCTCCATACTCTCTCTCTCCATCTCTCTCTCTAGAAATTCGAATACGGTTTTAAATTTTTACAGGGATGTCATTATGTTTTTAAAAAAAAACTAGATAATTACCCGCGCAAGCACGGGAAATTAATTTATACATAGAACTTTACCATTTACAACAGAAAATTAAATATAATGTAGTTGGAAGTTGTAGATTTTACTACAGACTACAGATTTATAGAGGGAAAAATTCTTTGTTCAAAACAATCATGAAGGATAAAAGCAACAATATAATAATATACAAATAAATTGATTTTAATTTAATTTAAACAATATTTTATTATAAAAAAAAATTTGGATTGGGAAGCAGGCACTGCCTATAAAAGCCTTTCCACAATACAAGGTAAAAACATACATGTACAAGTAAACATTATTAATATAACATTGAACATTATAAATATATACATGCATTTATTCAGTAGAAATGTATATGACAAGGCAAATTAAGGAGAACAAAAAAAAAAGAGAAATATATGAGCTGATAATATAATCTAAGTTTATATTTTAACATATATACTGGAATTTAAATTTTAAATAATTGTAAAAATTTAAAAAAAAAAATGAATAAAAAAACATAAATAGGTTTTATATGTATAGTTCTTATTTCAATTGAAAAAAAACAGATAGAAAAGAAATGCTTTGTAGTTGCAATAAATTCTTGAACAAGTTTAAATATTGCAATATTTTGGTTGTATGTAAATTATTGTTTTTTGATTTTGGGGAGTTGGGGGAGGGGTAAAAATTCACAGGAACTTGGGTCTTGGTTTATAATTATAATGTACCCTTATGATACGTAAAAAGGCTCCCCCCCTTTTTCCCCCACCAATACTTTTGGAAATGTTCAATGAAAAGGCTGGTTCCCCCCCCCCCCCCCCCCCTTTAAAACTACAGGAATTCATATAAGGGAAATATAGTGTTGAATACCAATAATTTGGTTCTGAAAGAAGTTGGCATTGGAGAAAAATTTTTTTTGAGAGAAAAAAAAAAATGAAATGTCTTTATTAAAGCACGAAACTTTAAGCGTTTAATTGCATTTGAACAATACCTTATTCGTAAGTTTTCTCTCTTTTTAACGCAATTTAAGTTGATTACAAATTGTACGTCGGGTTAGTTACCACGATGCTCCCATACGGAAAAAAATTTTTTACCGATAAACTCATAACAAAGCATATATATGCACACATATCATTTTTCCAAAGATTTCCGATTTAAATTATTTTTAATTGTATTCACTCGTCATCGACTTTTGATACTTCTCATGGATTGCCATAATTGAAAACGTATACTTTTACTACCCAAAGTTTGACCATTTGTGTACTTATATAATCCTTTCATCAATAAATATTAGTGTTTTTTTTGGCAATAATATGTTTCGAAAATTTCAAGCATATTTTGCTCGTTTTTACAAAACTATTGTTTTTTTGTATTTTAATTTATATAACACCATTTGTTGTAAAACTATTTAATCAAAAACCCCATAATTACAATATTTATAATTATTTCTTAATTAAAACAATGTAGCAAAAGGGGCGTGATGTTCTAGAAGCTTTGTCAAATTGAATCGGTGATTGACGAAAACAATTTACACTTTTCACTTTTTAATTGGTTACCACAACTTATTTCTTTTATATCAATTAAATCAAGTGGTGATTGCATAATTCAGTGATCATTTTATGAAATAAATAATAGATTGTTTGTTGTATTTTCATTAAAAGGGAGTATTAGACCGCCAAACCCGAAACGCCACAATACTCATGTTGATGCTATTTCATGGCTGTTTTCAAAAATTGAAGTAATTACTTTTAATTTTATGACGATACTTACTATCTGAGTGAAAACTAAAATAGTTTACGGACATCATCTTGTATGTAGTGTAGTATTAAGGGGAAGAAGTTTTTTCCCCCTTTTCAATTTTATTTGAAATTTTATTAATTTATAAGTATAGATAAAAACCAAAATTACAACATTTATTGTGCTAAATTCTAAAACGACACCAAACATAGTGATTTTTTTAGGTCAGGTTGAAGAATACAATGTAACGTTTCGACGAGTACTTTGCGGGTGGAATCACATGATGAATTGAAATTTTTAAACAAGAGGCCCCTGGGCCTTATAACCCTTTACATTTTCAACAACTTCCCAGTACTAATTTTGATCCATTTTTAAAGCCAGATGCTATAGCATTTACAATCTGGTCATAACCTATACACTTAGCAGTTCTTTGTTTGTTACTTTATACCCATAGGCGGGGGTGGGGAAAAAAAAATGTATTTCAATAATCAGTAATTTAGCAAAAATAGTAGTGCCGCTACCACACAAACCCTTGACTCTTAGGCCTAGATCCACACTTTGCACTTTTTTCGGAAAGCAATTTGCTTTTAAAAAATTTGATTAATACCAAGGACACATTTAAAACAATTATTCCCGTGGGGATCCGGGTTAAATAGGTCCTAAACCCCTTGCTGTCGAAAAGGCGACAAAATGGGGCTTTCATGACCGTATAAACCGGGGGCCCCGTGCACAGCAGGTGTGGCACGAAATCCCTGTAATGGCCCTGGTGCCGAGCATAAGCCTAAATTTCCCCTTCACCGGCTATGGTGACGCTCCATATCAGTGAAATTTTCGGGAGGGGGAGTTAAACACTAACAATCAATAATCAAAAACTCGTTCATTTTAGTAAAAGACAGCCCCCCCCACTATGGTACAACTGACCCTGGGGCCTTAAATTTACAATTCTTGAAGATTAGGGATTGCTCATAACTATATAGGTAATTCATCTGCTTAAAACCTAAAAAAAAGAAAATATTCAAAGATTTAATGTTTTTTCACTAATCATGTCAGTTGTATAATAAAAGCCCCGCCCTAACACCAGAATCCCCACCCCGGGGGCCCTAAAATTCACAATTTTGGCAAGGATTTGTTCATATAACTATGATTAGTTAGTTTATATAGTTATAGTTATAGTGTGTAACCAGGAGCAGAAAAAAAGTTTATTTAATACCCAGGAGTAAAGAAGAAGATTTCAAAGAATTCATGTATAATTCCTCTATATAATCAATTTTGCCCCCCCCGACACCAAACCCCCGACCCTGGGGCCATAAAATTCACAATTTTGGAGTCGACTCTTTCTCATCATAACTATGTACTTAGTTAGTTTATATAAAACCTAGGAGCAGAGAAGAAGATTTTCAAAAAATTATTATTTCACTACATAATCAAAAGACCCCCCCCTAACAACAGAACCCCGACCCTGGGGCCATAAAAAAAATTTTGGGAGAGGACTCTTTTATATAACTATATACTTAGTTAGTTTATCTAATACCCAGGAGTAAAGAAGAAATTTTAAAGAATTCATGTATTTCCTCTATATAATCAATAAGCCCTGCCCTGACACCAGAACCCCTGACCCTGGGGGATAAAATTCACAATTTTGGTAGAGGCACTCTTGCTCTTCATAACTATGTACTTAGTTAGTTTATTTGATACCCAGGGGAAAAAGAAATTTTCAAAGAAATAATGCATTTTCACTATATATTATTTAGCCCCGCCCTAGTACAAAAACCCCGACCCCCGGGCCACGAATTTTACAATTTTGGTAAAGGACCAAAGCTATTGCAATATGCAAACAGTTTACTGCTTATGTCCAGGAGTAAAGAAGAAGATTTTAAGAAAGATTAATTTTAGTGGTTTTGGCCCCACCCCCCAGGCCCCAGGGGGGAGGGGTATGAAATTCACAATTATTGTTCCCCCTTTACCCATAGATGCTTTGTGCCAAATTTGGTTAAATTGGTTGGGGTTGGAAAGAAGCTGAAAATGTTCAAAATTTCGACCGATTGATGACGAAAGACGTCACGAAAGACGGACGGCGCGGGCAAAAACAGATGCAAAGGGCACCTGAGTGACTCAGGTGACCTAAAAGTAATGAAGTCGTAACAATGGAAGCGAGAATTTGTTAAATTAAGTGACCCGTTTGTGGCTATCTCCTTTTAATATGCATTATTTTTTTCAAAACAACTACAGTTTTCGTAAGAACAGCAGAAAACATGCGCTGACTATGTATTCAGACGATGGAAAAATGCGTACCCTGATTATCTATTGATATTCAACAAATCTTCAGACACCATGGCTCCGATATTTATTTAGTTTACCTCGAAAAGAGCATTTTAAATTCACATCCGTTCCCTAAAAAAAGTTAAATTTGGGGGTTTATATGATGGAAAAATTAAAAAGGAACATAAATTTGCGGCATTTTTTTCTGGAGTTAACCACCCATTTTTAACGTATGAAATATTCTTTTAAACCATTTAAGATTGTTTAAACGATGAATATTTAATTATTCTAAAGTCTAAAATTTATATCAATTTACATTACCCATTTTGCTAGGAAGCATGGCCTCAATCAAAGTTTTTTTTTTTTTTCATAGATAATCTGTTCTGGAAATTTACGAAATTAGATTACTAGTATAGCATTTTGTCCCTGGAAATTTTTTGCTTGAATAAAAAAATATTTGCTTG